>NC_133336.1:156830063-156907038 GCF_042186555.1 Aquarana catesbeiana
TCGAATTTCATATAGAATGAATTCGAATAGAAAAGAAAATAGACTAGAAAAACAATAGAACAGAATAGAATAAAATATTATATATATATTAGATTATTTTCTGTTCTATTGTTTTTCTATTCTAATCTTTTCTATTCGAATTTGAATTAATTCTATATGAATTTCGAATTTCAATAGATGGTTATTTATCAATAAATATCTAATTTATATATAAAACCATTTTCCGAAATTCGAATTTCATATAGAATGAAATTGAATTGAAATAGAATAGAAAATAATATCTTAGAAAAACAATAGATCAGAAAAAAAAAATTATATATATATATATATATATATATATATATATATATATATATATTAGAAAAAAAAAGTACAAAATAGAATAGAATAAAATATTTATATATATATATATATATATATATATATATATATATATATATATATATATATATATATATATATATATATATATATATATATATATATATATATATATATATATATATATATACATACATACATATACATACACATAATATTTTATTCTATTCTGTTCTATTGTTATTCTATTCTATTCTTTACTATTCTAATCTTTTCTATTTAAATTTGAATTTATTCTATATGAATTTCAAGTTTCAGAAGTTGGCTATATATATATATATAAATAATATATATATATATATATATAATATATACACACATATATTTATATATATATATATATATATATATATATATATATATATATATATATATGTAATATTTATATATATAGCCATCTTCTGAAATTTGAAATTCATATAGAATGAATTCAAATTTGAATAGAAAAAAATAGAATAGAATAGAATAACAATAGAACAGAATAGAATAAATAATAATATATATATAATTGTTATTATTTTTTTTGTAAACGCTATAACTTTTGCGCAAAGCAATCAATAAACGCTTATTGCGATTTTTATTTTACCAAAAATATGTAGAAGAATACGTATCGGCCTAAACTGAGGGAAAAAAATTTTTTTTATATATTTTTGGGGGATATTTATTATAGCAAAATCTAAAAAATAATGCGTTTTTTTAAATTGTCGCTCTCATTTTGTTTATAGCGCAAAAAATAAAAAACGCAGGGGTGATCAAATACCACCAAAAGAAAGCTCTATTTATGGGAAAAAAAGGACTTCAATTTTCTTTTGGGAGCCACGTCGCACAACCGCGCAATTGTCAGTTAAAGCGATGCAGTGCCGAATCGCAAAAAGTGCTCTGGTCAGGAAGGGGGTAAATTCTTCTGGGGCTGAAGTGGTTAAAGACTTGTAGTTTTGTTAGCTGTTTTTTTTTTGACAGGGGCGCAGTTTCAGTGCTTGCCATAGGTGCCATTTTCACTAGACACACCTCTGGGAGACACAGAGAGAGAGAGAGAATGTAATCATTTTTATTCACCGATGACGGATGCAGTCTGGGGTGCGCTCAATCCCTCTCACAGCTTTTACTGCCATGGTGACGCGAAACCATGCAGCGTTCTTCTGGTTTGCTGAAGAGGAATATTATCTGAATATTATCTGAATATTATCAAATTCGAAAATAGAAATATTTTCGAATGCGATTGAAATATTATCGAATACGATTGAAATAATTTCTAATACAGTTGAAATAATTGCGAATGCTGTTGAAATATTTTCGAATGCGGTTGAAATATTATCGAATCCGATTGAAATAATTTTGAATACAGTTGAAATAATTTCGAATGCGGGGGGCAGGAGGCGGAGCCTAGCGGAGCAGACATGCATTGTTAGAGCTCCACACCGCTGAGGAGAGAAGAGAAGGACAAAGCGGAGCCTGCAGGCTCAAAAGGTATCCATTTGAACCTTTTTGCCCCAGGGAACAAACTGTGAAAGTTTGGGCAGGAAATATGGTACTGGGAGGAAACCGTGGCAGAAATAAAAATCACCTCACAAAGAGCTCACAGGCACTCACTGCAGCTGAAGCAGCTCCAGTCACCTCACAAGATACAGCATCAGGGCGCTCTCACAGGCAGAAAATGTCACAGCAAGACTCTCCATTTGAGTCAGATACAGAACAAATCCTCTCACAAACTTCTCCAAAAGCCTCCTCAACATCCCCAGTAATATTATTACAATTTGAAAAGATGCTTCATAAGGCTTTAAAACAAACCTCAGACCAAATAACAAACAGCCTAACCAAAGAAATAAGAGAGCTGGGAAACCGCACCGCAGCCTTAGAAATAAAAATGGATGAAATTGAAATTACAACCCAAGAAAATATAACAGAATTGGAACAATTAAAAAAAGAGAATTTAATACTTCAAACTAAGCTCGAAGATTACGAAAATAGAGCCAGACGTTCAAACTTGCGCATAAGGGGAATACCTGAAACTGTGACAGACCTGCAATCTACTATTACTGCTCTATTACAAGAACTAAAGCCAGATATCCCTATTGAACGTTTAGAACTGGACAGAGTACACAGAGCCCTCACAGCCAAAAAGAAAGATGGACCCCCACGTGATATAATCACAAAATTTCATTATTACAGAACGAAAGAACAAATACTAATTGCTGCAAGAGAAAAAAAGGAACTTAATTTTCAAGGACACAATTATCAAATTTTTGCTGACCTATCCCAACTTACTATTACTAAAAGACGATCCATGAAACCCCAACTAATGGAACTGCAACGCCACAACATTATGTATCAATGGGGCTTCCCCTTTTCAGTCAGATTTAACTACCAAGGTACAATTTACAGAAGCAGATCAGCAGATGAACTACAACAAACCCTTTCAAAATTAAATCTGACAGAACCCACAAGCAGCAACACTCCCACACGCAGAAGAATGGCATCATCTACACCTTCAGGCAGCACCCAGAAAATTTCAGAACAAAATGGGAATCATCATTCTCACAAAAGAGGCCGTTATGCCACATCATCCATGGACCAAGAAAATTCAATGGACTGACATCCTAATTCCTGATATCTCTTCATTTATTATACTAAGAGATGGTTCTCTATAAAAAACCTGTATTTATAACTGAATGTAACTGCATTCTGATAGTCACACACTGTGTGGGATCATGTTACATTCCAGTTATATTTCTTATTACTTCTGATTCATATAGCCTTAGAATATATAAGTGAAATAAGGAAATTCTTGTTCAGTTATATATTATCAGGTAATAACAATAGATTTATTACTTTTTAGGACAAATATGTTCAATAATCCAGAAGTAATGGAAGCTTTTTCTTTCTTTTCTTAAAACAAATATATTATTACTTGGCTACTATTGGCTACAAGGGCGTGTTCAGAGGGTGGTGATAAATGGGGAGTACTCAGAATGGTCAGGGGTGGGTAGTGGGGTCCCCCAGGGTTCTGTGCTGGGACCAATCCTATTTAATTTGTTCATAAACGACCTGGAGGATGGGATAAACAGTTCCATCTCTGTATTTGCAGACGATACTAAGCTAAGCAGGGCAATATCTTCTCCGCAGGATGTGGAAATCTTGCAAAAAGACCTGAACAAATTACTGGGGTGGGCGACTACATGGCAAATGAGGTTCAATGTAGAAAAATGTAAAATAATGCATTTGGGTGTCAAAAATATGAATGCAATCTATACACTGGGGGGAGAACCTCTGGGGGAATCTAGGATGGAAAAGGACTTGGGGGTCCTAGTGGATGATAGGCTCAGCAATGGCATGCAATGCCAAGCTGCTGCTAATAAAGCAAACAGAATATTGGCATGCATTAAAAGGGGGATCAACTGCAGAGATAAAACGATAATTCTCCCACTCTACAAGGCTCTGGTCCGGCCGCACCTGGAGTATGCTGTCCAGTTCTGGGCACCAGTCCTCAGGAGGGACGTACTGGAAATGGAGCGAGTACAAAGAAGGGCAACAAAGCTAATAAAGGGTCTGGAGGATCTTAGTTATGAGGAAAGGTTGCGAGCACTGAACTTATTCTCTCTGGAGAAGAGACGCTTGAGAGGGGATATGATTTCAATTTACAAATACTGTACTGGTGACCCCACAATAGGGATAAAACTTTTTCGCAGAAGAGAGTTTAATAAGACTCGTGGCCACTCATTACAATTAGAAGAAAAGAGGTTTAACCTTAAACTACGTAGAGGGTTCTTTACTGTAAGAGCGGCAAGGATGTGGAATTCCCTTCCACAGGCGGTGGTCTCAGCGGGGAGCATTGATAGCTTCAAGAAACTATTAGATAATCACCTGAATGACCGCAATATACAGGGATATGTAATGTAATACTGACACATAATCACACACATAGGTTGGACTTGATGGACTTGTGTCTTTTTTCAACCTCACCTACTATGTAACTAATTACCTAACTAGTTCCTAGAATTATGTTTTTGTTTATTCTAATCTGAAGCAATACAACCTCAATTTTATGAGTTAACATATCTAAACAGTTACATATGAATAAAATATGTAATTGTTTACTCTAAAAGGGTTAAAATCCCCAAATAATTCAAACTATCTTCATCAATACCAAAGTTATTAACAGTACCTTTCTATCTGAATTATTTAGCCTAGGGCAAGACTAACCATATACAACCACCCTGGAATAAATAATTTCAACAAAAACTATATTCTGCACTCCAATTAATGAAACATCATTTTGATGTCTTTTGACATAGCACTTCTCTCCTGTAAGCGGAAGATCCGTGTACCCCCATTAGCCCTCCTCATTCTCCCAACCATATTATGTGGGAGTGTGACGAAGGCACTCATTCCCCTGAGAGAGATATTTATTCTCTTTCACGGGTAAATTGTGATTACTTGCAAAAAATAATTTATACAATGTATCATCTAATCTCATATGTTTTTTGTTTACTCTTTACTCCAGAATTCACTGGTTTCTTTTCTATCTATTCATCTCTTCAGTCCACACAGGTTGATCTGCGCAGTCAGCTCTGCATAACAAAAAGTAAGTCAAAACTATTTGATCTGTTGCCATGGCACCACTGAATATACTTTCCCTGAATGTTCAGGGAATAAATGTCCCTCAAAAAAGGACCAAAGCCTTCCGTACTTTCCATAACAAGAAGGCTCACATAGTATGCCTCCAAGAAACACACTTCACCAAAGATTCTACTCCAAAATATATTTCTCCTTTTTATCAACAAATATACACGGCTTCTGCCTGTACCAAGCAAAGGGGAACTCTAATTGCATTTCACCGATCCACACCATTCACCTTATCATCAGAAATTAAAGACCCAGAAGGTAGATACCTGATACTCATGGGTTATATAATGGATACAGCAATCACGGTGATTTCCTACTACGCTCCTAACAAACAACCTACACCATTCCTCTCACATATATTACAAGTGATTAATACACACAAAATAGGAACAGTGATAATGTGTGGGGATTGGAACCAGGTCCTCCTCCCATTTCTAGATAAATCACCTTTTACACCATCCAAAATAACCTCTAGATTACCTTTTTCTCAACTTCTTTCCAAATACAATCTGGTAGATTAGTGGAGAGAAAGTAACCCAATGAAAAAGAAATTCACTTATTTCTCGCACCCTCATCAAACCTTCACCAGAATAGATCATATTTTTCTAACAATAGGAATGATACCAGAAATTATTGCATCAGATATAATTCCGATTCCGTGGTCTGACCATAATGCAGTATACACTACTATAGCCTCAGCCATACCAAAAGCGCATGACCCAACGTGGTACTTACCGGACATAATGCTCAAACACCCACTACATCAGATGGCCATTGAACAAGCTTTAAAGGAATACATATCAATTAATAATACAACAGACATCTCCCCAATAACACTGTGGGAAGCTCATAAGACTGTCTTGCGTGGTACAATACAAAGACAAATGGCACTATTTAAACGGGAACGCAAAAATCTAGCAAAAAAACTAGAACTCAATTTTAATGCAGCCTACATATCATTTCAAGATAATCCATCTCAGAGTACAAAATCTCATCTGGAAAAATCTAGATTGGAATACGATCTATTTCTCACTGAGTCAGTTGATAAATCCCTCAAACGCTCCAAACACAATTTCTACATGAATACAAACAAACCAGGTACATATTTGGCTCGGGCATTAAATTCAACTAACAAATCTTTCAAACCAATACGTTTGAAATTATCAAAAAATGTTTACACTTGTAATCCAGTTAAAATAGTCCATAAATTTCACTCACATCTCGCAACTTTATACAAGACAAACAATGAATTTAATCCTACAGAGGCTGAATCCTTCTTCTCAAAAATAACCTTACCTGAGTTATCTCAGAATCAAAAAAGCAGTTTGGATGAGCCTATAACTATAGATGAAGTTGCTAACGCCATAAAAGACCTAAAACTTAACAAAAGACCAGGCCCAGACGGCTACTCGGCTTTATACTATAAAACATTCTCAGAAATACTCTCTCCCATTCTCACTGAAACTTTTAACAAACTTCTAGATGGACATTCTTTTCGGCAAGAAACACTAATGGCAATTGTTTGTATGATCCCAAAACCCCTTTCTGATGATACTTCCTGTGTGAATTATCGGCCTATCTCTCTGTTAAACCTCGATATTAAATTATTAGCAAAAATAATAGCAAAACGCCTCAATAGCATTATAGGAAAATTAATACATAGAGATCAAGTAGGCTTCATGCCAAATAGACAGGCAGGCGATAATATACGCAGGGCAGTGTTATTGGCACATATTGCTAAAAAACAGAAAATCCCTTTATGTTTTCTATCTCTCGATATTAAGAGGGCATTTGACACAGTATCCTGGCAATATATGCAATATTCATTACAAAAATGGGGTTTTGGACCCCACTTTTTAACATGGATCAAAGCATTATATAATAAACCCAAAGCCTATATAAAATATGCTGGATACAAATCTGAAGCCTTTAATATCGAAAGAGGTACCCGACAGGGTTGCCCATTATCTCCCTTATTATTTGCCCTTATACTCGAACCCATGGCCCAATACATCAGAACAAACCAAACTATAACTGGCATTGAAGTAGGAGGTATTACACACAAATTATGTATATTTGCAGACGATATATTACTTTTTCTATCATCACCACAGGTCTCTGGTCCTAACTTAATACCAGCTCTAGATGGATTTGCAGCCCTATCCGGCCTTATGATTAATCCTAAGAAATGCCTAGTGCTTAATATTTCACTCACAAACATGGAATTGATCCCGGCTAGGGCTGCACTCCCATTCACATGGGCAGAAAAATCAATCCCATATCTTGGAATTCATTTAACACCATCTTATTCTGACTTATTCTCAACCAATTATCCTCCTGTATTAAGACAGATCACAAATCTAATAAAACAATGGTCGCAACTTCCTTTATCCTGGATAGGGAAGATTAATGCAATCAAAATGACTATTCTACCCAAATTGCTTTATCTATTCAGAGTCCTCCCTATTCCAATTCCTTCCTATTTTTTGAGAATAGTACAAAAAAGAGCAACTTCGTTTATATGGGGCTCTTCTAAACCACGTATACCTATACACACACTACATCTTCCCAAAAAAAAAGGAGGCCTGGGATACCCTAATTTTACTAACTACTACAGAGCAGCACATTTGGCCAGTCTGTCCAAATACCATGCAAAACAGGAAATCCCATTATGGGCATTTATAGAGGCTTCAGAAAATGACCCTCTATTAATATCAAATTTATTATGGCTTGATCCTAAAGACCGCTTTAAAATTCATAATCCCATAACTAAACACTTCTTATCTCTCTGGGATAAACTAAAAACCAAATATGAGTTACAATCTCCACACAATCCTCTCCTTTCTTTTATCAGAAATCCGGCCTTTTATCCGGCATGGATCTACCCAAATTCTTTTAAAGCTTGGACAACATCAGGCATTCAGACACTAAATGACTTCATAGCATCTAAATCATTCCTTTCATTCCCATCGCTTAGAGAAAAATATGATCTACCAAACTCTGAGATATTTAGATATCTCCAAATCAAAAATTTCTATACACCATTCCTAAAGGGGGATACACCATTATCCCAATTATCCATTTTTGAATCAATCTGTACAAAAGATCCATTTGCTAAAGGTACAATTTCATCACTTTATAATCAAATATATGGAGTAGCAAATCTTAATAGACCCTCTTACGTTCAGAGGTGGGAGGAGGACCTGGGACGAACTTTAGAAGACACGGACTGGTCTAACATATGGCTCACATCTAAGTCATCTTCACCCAACATCTTAGCACTGGAGACAAATTATAAAGTCCTAACTCGCTGGTACCTTGTACCCGCTAGAGTGGCAAAATATTCACCTAATACCTCAGCTCTTTGCTTTCGAGGATGCCCAGAAATAGGCACATATTTACACATATGGTGGACGTGCCCAGTAATCCAAACCTTCTGGAAGGAAGTCTTCGTGATTGCATCTAAAATATTTAAAAAAATAATACAACCAGATCCATATTTAACTTTACTTAATCTAAAACCGGAATGGTTAACACTCTCTCAATTCAAACTTATGATCCAACTAATAACGGCTGCAAAACAAACAGTGGCCAAGGCATGGAAATCTCCTACATTGGTACTAGCAGAAACAATTCACAGAATGAATAATACAATGTCCCATGCTAAGATGGTAGCCATCGATCAAAATCAAATTCCAAAATTTGAAAAACTTTGGCATCCTTGGATAAAACAACAGTTCTTGTCAAACTTCAATGACTCTGTACTGATGCCATGGTAACAGATTAAATGACTTACAGAGACACCCATTCTAAGGCTTCAAAGAGAACTAAAAAGAATAATAAACTGACGAGAGGGACAACCTTGTGGACCATACCTCTACCTTTCAACCCTTTTTCTTCTTTCTCTTTCCTTTTCTCCACCTTACGATTAAAGCTCATTATCAGAATTTATTTGACCTATATACACTCTACTTGTAAGCAATATGTATAGTAGGTATAAATCATTTAAATACCTACAAAAGTAACTAAGGAAATGATATATATCTTTAATTTAGGTTTACGTGAACCCAATGTTTAATATTTGAAATTTCATGATATTTACCTATATAAACCCTACTGTAAAACAATGAGCTTACTTTATAGATCCTTGTAAACTTACTTTATGTATCTTTATAACATTGTATACTCAATAAACTTCTTTTGACAAGGAAATAATTTCGAATGCGGTTGAAATATTATCAAATTTGGTAGAAATATTTTCGAATGCGATTGAAATATTATCGAATACGATTGAAATCATTTCTAATACAGTTGAAATAATTTTGAATGCTGTTGAAATATTTTTGAATGCAGTTGAAATAATATCGAATCCGGTTGAAATATTTTCGAATTCGACTGATTTTCAAATTCGGTCAAAAACGAAACTGATTTGAAAAATGAATTTAATGAATTTAACGAATCTAACTAAACTAAATTAATTAAATAATGAATTAAAACGAAACGAAACTAAACAAATTTTTTCATTTTGCACATGCCTACTCACTACACTAACTTGTAGTTTTAGCTGAACACTGTGAGGAGGACGCAATACACTTACTTGTAGTTTTAGCTGAACACTGTGCAGAGGTGGCACTACACTAACTTGTAGTTTTAGCTGAACACTGTGAGGAGAACGCACTACCCTAATTGTAGCTTTAGCTGAACACTGTGCAGAGGTCACACTAAACTAACTTGTAGCTTTAGCTGAACACTGTGAGGAGGAAGAACTACACTAACTCGTAGCTTTAGCTGAACACTGTGCAGAGGTCTCACTACATTAACTTGTAGCTTTAGCTGAACACTGTGAGGAGGACGCACTACCCTAACTTGTAGCTTTAAAGGAGGATGCACTACACTAACTTGTAGCTTTAGCAGAACACTGTGCAGAGGTCTCACTACACTAACTTGTAGTTTTAGCTGAACACTGTGAGGAGGACACACTACACTAACTTGTAGCTTTAGCCGAACACTGTGCAGAGGTTGCACTACACTAACTTGTAGTTTTCGCTGAACACTGTGAGGAGGACACACTACATCAACTTGTAGCTTTAGCTGAACACTGTGAGGAGGACACACTACCCTAAATTGTAGCTTTAGAAGAGGACGCACTACACTAATTTGTAGCTTTAGCTGAACACTGTGCAGAGGTCGCACTACACTAACTTGTAGTTTTCGCTGAACACTGTGAGGAGGACGCACTACACTAACTTGTAGCTCTAGCTGAACACTGTGCAGGGGTCGCACTGCACTAACTTGTAGTTTTCGCTGAACACTGTGAGGAGGACGCACTACCCTAACTTGTAGCTTTAGAGGAGGACCCACTACACCAACTTGTATCTTTAGCTGAACACTGTGAGGAGGACGCACTTCCCTAACTTGTTGCTTTAGCTGAACACTGTGCAGAGGTCTCAATACACTAACTTGTAGCTTTAGCTGAACACTGTGAGGAGGACACACTACCCTAACTTGTAGCTTTAGAGGAAGACGCACTACACTAACTTCTAGCTTTAGCTGAACACTGTGCAGAGGTCTCACTACACTAACTTGTAGCTTTAGCTGAACACTGTGAGTAGGACACACTGCCCTAACTTGTAGCTTTAGAGGAGGACGCACTACACTAACTTGTAGCTTTAGCTGAACACTGTGCAGAGGTCTCACTACACTAACTTGTAGTTTTAGCTGAACACTGTGAGGAGGACGCACTACACTAACTTGTAGCTTTAGCTGAACACTGTGCAGAGATCGCACTACACTAACTTGTAGTTTTCGCTGAACACTGTGAGGAGGACACACTACACCAACTTGTAGCTTTAGCTGAACACTGTGAGGAGGATGCACTACCCTAACTTGTAGCTTTAGAGGAGGATGCACTACACTAACTTATAGCTTTAGCTGAACACTGTGCAGAATTTGCACTGCACTAACTTGTAGTTTTTGCTGAACACTATGAGGAGGACACACTACACTAACTTGTAGCTTTAGCTGAACACTGTGAGGAGGACGCATTACCATAACTTGTAGCTTTAGCTGAACACTGTGCAGAGGTCTCACTAAACTAACTTGTAGCTTTAGCTGAACACTGTGAGGAGGACGCACTACACTAACTTGTAGCTTTAGCTGAACACTGTGCAGAGGTCTCACTACACTAACTTGTAGTTTTAGCTGAACACTGTGAGGAGGATGCACTACACTAACTTGTAGTTTTAGCTGAACACTGAGAGCAGGACGCACTACACTAACTTGTAGCTTTAGCTGAACACTGTGCAGAGGTCTCACTACACTAACTTGTAGCTTTAGCTGAACACTGTGCAGAGGTCGCACTACACTAACTTGTAGTTTTAGCTGAACAGTGTGAGCAGGACGCACTACACTAACTTGTAGCTTTAGCTGAACACTGTGCAGAGATCTCACTACACTAACTTGTAGTTTTAGCTGAACACTGTGAGGAGGACGCACTACACTAACTTGTAGCTTTAGCTGAACACTGTGCAGAGGTCGCACTACACTAACTTGTAGTTTTCGCTGAACCATGTGAGGAGGACACACTACACCAACTTGTAGCTTTAGCTGAACACTGTGAGGAGGACGCACTACCCTAACTTGTAGCTTTAGAGGAGGACGCATTACACTAACTTGTAGCTTTAGCTGAACACTGTGAGGAGGACGCACTACCCTAACTTGTAGCTTTAGAGGAGGACGCATTACACTAACTTGTAGCTTTAGCTGAACACTGTGCAGAGGTCGCACTACACTAACTTGTACTTTTTGCTGAACACTGTCAGGAGGACACACTACACCAACTTGTAGCTTTAGTTGAACACTGTGAGGAGGATGCACTACCCTAACTTGTAGCTTTAGCTGAACACTGTGCAGAGGTCTCACTACACTAACTTGTAACTTTAGCTGAACACTGTGCAGAGGTCACACTTCCCTAACTTGTAGCTTTAGAGGAGGGCGCACTATACTAACTTGTAGCTTTAGCTGAACACTGTGCAGAGGTCTCACTACACTAACTTGTAGCTTTAGCTGAACAATGTGCAGAAGTCGCACTACACTAACTTGTAGTTTTAGCTGAACACTGTGAGCAGGACGCACTACACTAACTTGTAGCTTTAGCTGAACACTGTGCAGAGATCTCACTACACTAACTTGTAGTTTTCGCTGAACACTGTGAGGAGGACACACTACACCAACTTGTAGCTTTAGCTGAACACTGTGAGGAGGATGCACTACCCTAACTTGTAGCTTTAGAGGAGGACACACTACACTAACTTGTAGCTTTAGCTGAACACTGTGCAGAGGTCGCACTACACTAACTTGTACTTTCCGCTGAACACTGTCAGGCGGACACACTACACCAACTTGTAGCTTTAGCTGAACACTGTGAGAAGGATGCACTACCCTAACTTGTAGCTTTAGCTGAACACTGTGCAGAGGTCTCACTACACTAACTTGTAGCTTTAGCTGAACACTGTGAGGAAGACACACTACCCTAACTTGTAGCTTTAGAGGAGGACGCACTATACTAACTGTAGCTTTAGCTGAACACTGTGCAGAGATCTCACTACACTAACTTGTAGCTTTAGCTGAACACTGTGAGGAGGACACACTACTCTAACTTGTAGCTTTAGAGGAGGATGCATTACACTAACTTGTAGCTTTAGCTGAACACTGTGCAGAGGTCTCACTACACTAACTTGTAGTTTTAGCTGAACACTGTGAGGAGGATGCACTACACTAACTTGTAGCTTTAGCTGAACACTGTGCAGAGGTCGCACTACACTAACTTGTAGTTTTAGCTGAACACTGTGAGGAGGACACACTACACCAACTTGTAGCTTTAGCTTTACAATGTGAGGAGGATGCACTACCCTAACTTGTAGCTTTAGAGGAGGACGCACTACACTAACTTATAGCTTTAGCTGAACACTGTGCAGAGGTCGCACTACACTAACTTGTAGTTTTCACTGAACACTGTGAGGAGGACACACTGCACTAACTTGTAGCTTTAGCTGAACACTGTGAGGATGACGCACTACCCTAATTTGTAGCTTTAGCTGAACACTGTGCAGAGGTCACACTAAATTAACTTGTAGCTTTAGCTGAACACTGTGAGGAGGATGCACTAGACTAACTTTTAGCTTTAGCTGAACACTGTGCAGAGGTCTCACTACACTAACTTGTAGTTTTAGCTGAACACTGTGAGGAGGACGCACTACACTAACTTGTAGCTTTAGTGGAACACTGTGCAGAGGTCGCACTACACTAACTTGTAGTTTTAGCTGAACACTGAGAGCAGGACGCACTACACTAACTTGTAGCTTTAGCTGAACACTGTGCAGAGGTCTCACTACACTAACTTGTAGCTTTAGCTGAACACTGTGCAGAGGTCGCACTACACTAACTTGTAGTTTTAGCTGAACAGTGTGAGCAGGACGCACTACACTAACTTGTAGCTTTAGCTGAACACTGTGCAGAGGTCTCACTACACTAACTTGTAGTTTTAGCTGAACACTGTGAGGAGGACGCACTACACTAACTTGTAGCTTTAGCTGAACACTGTGCAGAGGTCGCACTACACTAACTTGTAGTTTTAGCTGAACACTGAGAGCATGACGCCCTACACTAACTTGTAGCCTTAGCATAACACTGTGCAGAGGTCTCACTACACTAACTTGTAGCTTTAGCCGAACACTGTGCAGAGGTCTCACTACACTAACTTGTAGTTTTAGCTGAACACTGTGAGGAGGACGCACTACACTAACTTGTAGCTTTAGCTGAATACTGTGCAGAGGTCACACTACACTAACTTGTAGTTTTAGCTGAACACTGTGAGGAGGACGGACTACCCTAACTTGTAACTTTAGCTGAACACTGTGCACTACACTAACTTGTAGTTTTAGTTGAACACTGTGCAGAGGTCACACTAAACTAACTTGTAGCTTTAACTGAACTTTGTGAGGAGGACGCACTACACTCACTGTAAATAGTCTAGCTGCCTGACTGTGGTACTAATAGGATCAAAAGAACACCAGCAATTTTCTTCAGGTAGCTGTAAATACTGTAACAAGACAAGCCTGCCTGTCAGTAGGAAGATAATAGGAACGGATCTAGCTAATCTGAATACAGTGTGTATATATATATATATATGCCACACCTGGGATGCATATATATACACAATACACTGTAAGTGCAGCTAACTCACTGACTGTCATGCCTAATCTATCTAACTCAAATGAAATGACACTGTCTCTCTTTCTATCTCTCAGCACACCGGAACACACTACACAGGGCCACCGTGCAGGCGGCCTTATATAGTGTGGGGCGTGTTCTAAACCCCCTGAGCCATAATTGGCCAAAGCCACCCTGGCTTTGGCCAATTACAGCTCTCGCTACCGACGGCACTGTGATTGGCCAAGCATGCGGGTCATAGTGCATGCTTGGCCAATCATCAGCCAGCAATGCACTGCGATGCCGCAGTAAGTTATGGGCCATGACGCGCCACACGAATTTGACGTGAACGGCCCATAACGTTCGCAATTCGGTGAACGATCGAACAGCCGATGTTTGAGTTGAACATGGGTTCGACTCGAATGCGAAGCTCATCCCTACTCAGCACCCTTCCAAGCAAAATAAAACATTCACTAAAGCAGCATTACCAGTTGTTTGACTCTTTTTGTTATCCCACCCTATATCAGCTAAATCAAATCCCATTGTGTGCTAACATGAGGCTGGCCAGGAAAATTATTACCAATACTTATTGTAATTTTCCTTTCCATGCCTGCCCTTACGTCAGAACAATCTTTTTTTCCTCCCTACAAGCCTGTTGTCCACTAATCAATAAAACAAGAGTGGGGAGGAGGGGCTCCCTTTTATCAGCTAAGAGAAGGAGGTACTGAGAGACTGGAGGAAGGGGTTAACCCATTGTGTGCTGACGTGAGGGCAGGTCAGGAAAGGAAAATTACAGCAAGTATTGGTAACAATTTTCCTTTATACAGATATACAGATATATATATATATCCACTGCATACAGTTTAGCTATATCTCACTGCAGGCTGTTCCTGGTGTACTCTTCCCAATATTCTTCTGGCAGGCAGGTCATTCAGGTAGCTGCAGTGTATTTAATATATATATACAGGTAGTCTTGTATATATATATATAGATATCTATATCTATAGATATCTACAGATATATCTATAGATATCTATATCTATATATAGATATCTATATATAGATATATATATCTATATACCTATATATAGATATATATATCCACTGCTTACAGTTTATCTATATCTCACTGCAGGCCTTCCTGGTGTACTCTTTCTAATATACTTCAGGCAGGCAGGTGATTCAGTTAGTGTATTTAATATATATATATATATATCTATATATATAGATATATATATATCTATATATATAGATTTATATATATAGATATCTATATAGATTCAGTTAGCTGTAGTGTATTTAATATATTTATACAGATAGTCTTATATATATATATATATATATATATATATATATATATATATATATATATACTGCATACAGTTTAATTATGTCTCACTGCAGGCCATTCCTGGTGTACTCTTTTTTATATACTTCAGGCAGGCAGGTGATTCAGTTAGCTGCAGTGTATTTAATATATATATATATAGTCTTGTATATATATATATATACATATATATATATACCATATTTATCGGTGTATAACATGCACTTTTTTCCCCTTAAAACCAGGGGAAAATCGTGGTTGCGTGTCATACGTCGATCCCCGCTGTTTGTGTGCGGAAAAGCCGCCGAAAAAGAACGAGAAGAGCCAACCCGAGTACACTGTACACTCTGCTCGGCTCTTCTCCGCTGCGCTCATAGTGACACCATGCCGCCTCCCTGCTGTCTGAGCGGGAGAGGAGCGAGCGTCACCAAAAAAGGCAGAGCTGAGTGTACTCGGCTTGGCTCTTCTCGGCTGCGCTCGTAGTGACGCCGTCCCGCCTCCCTGCTGTCTGAGTGGGAGAGGAGCGAGCGCCGTCGAAAAAGACAGAGCCGAGTGTACCGTGTACTCGGCTCGGCTAGGCTCCGCTCACAGTCCTGCCTCCTAGCCCCGCCATTGGACTGGTAATGTGTCCATCATAGGAGCCTGTGAGACGAGTGGCACAATAATTTAAAAAATCTCAGTCATTAAACGATAATGCTGCAATTTTTGGCAAGGCTGCGGGTGAACACTGGGCAAGGCTGGACACTGGGCAAGGCTGCAGATGAACACTGAGCAAGGCTGGACACTGGGTAAGGCTGGACACTGGGCAAGGCTGGAGACTGCAAGGCTGGACACTGGGCAAGGCTACAGATGGACACTGGGCAAGGCTGGACACTGGGCAAGGCTGCAGATGGACACTGGGCAAGGCTGCAGATACACACTTCAAATGTAAGTTTTTTTCCTTAAACTTCCCTCCTAAAAGTTTTTTCCTTAAACTTCCCTCCTAAACTTGGGGTGCGTGTTATATGCCGGCGCGTGTTATACGCCGATAAATACGATATATATATATATATATATATATATATATATATATATATATATATATATATATATATATATATATACACACTGCATACAGTTTAGCTATAGTGTTTTTTTTTATATATATATATATATATATATATATATATATATATATATATATATAGCATCTCGGAAGGTATTAGTCAAGTTATTGAACCAATACCTAAGACCCCATGTTCTAGAATTGGTATCCTACACTAAGGACACCATCCATCTTCTGCAGGTATTGGAGGATTTGGTAATCCCTGATTCGGCTATTCTAGTGACTATAGATGTCGAATCACTTTATAACAGCATACCACACGATCTGGGGGTAGCTGCTGTCAGTCGGGTGCTACAACAAAAGGCAACCACTGAGTGGGAATTCAACAAATTCATACTTGAGATGCTCGATTTCATCCTCAGACATAATGTGTTTCTGTTTAAGGGTTCCCACTACCTCCAGGTACAGGGTGTTGCTATGGGGACGTGTTGCGCCCCCTCCTACGCAAACCTGTACCTGGGGGAGTGGGAAAAAGCATTTCTAACTGATGACCAGTTAACCATGTATACTGAATATAACATTCTATGGCAAAGATACATAGATGATATTTTTCTGATATGGAATGGTCCAGAAGGCACTCTAAAAGGTTGCCTAAAAGCGATGAACCACAATGCTTTGAATTTGTTTTTCACCATGTCCTACGATCACCATCGGATCAATTTCTTGGACATTACCATATATAAAGATAAGAATGTAAAACTTGCCAGACTTTACAGGAAGGAAACTGCTGGCAACACTCTTTTGCATGCTGACAGTTTCCATCCTGAACCCCTTAAAAAATCTATATCCTTCAGCCAATTCCTGCATTTGAAACGTAACTGCACCACTATGGAAACCTTCCAATGTGAGGCAGATAAACTGAGCGAGAGATCGCTCGCAAGAGGATATACAAAATCCTCTTTAAAAAAAGCCTTCAACTGGGTCAAAGATCAGGATAGACATGCCCTAATTTTCAAAACTAAAACTCAGAAACAGGACGATACAGCAAGGATCATCCTACGTTACTCCAATGAACATAACACCATTAGGAAGATCCTTACAAATCACTGGTCGATTCTCACTGATGACCCAATTCTGGGGGATCTTCTCATCCCAAAACCTCAGATCACCTTTAGGAAGGCAGGCTCCTTAGCAGAGTTATTGACTCAAAGTGAATACAAGGGGAATTCAAGACAGGACCCTTGCAAAACCTGGGGGAACTTCCCCTGTGGTTCCTGTTCTTTTTGCAGAGTTATTGGTAGGAGAACCTCTTTTCGATTACCCAATGGTGAACGCTTCCAATTGAAGCATTTCGCCAATTGTAAAACTCGGGGGGTGGTATACCTGGTACAATGTCAATGCAGGGCTTTCTATTTTGGAAAAACCCGACAAGAACATGGACAATGTGTCAGCAAACATTTACAAAGCATGCAAATTGGCAACTTATATCTCCCCCTTGGAAGACATGTAGCCAGGGGACATGGATACAGGATGCCATCTGTAAATTTTACAGTTTTGGACCGTATCCATGTCCTCATCAGAGGTGGGGATTGGAATAAAACTCTCTTACAACGTGAAACTCGGTGGATCAGATACTTGGATGCCACCACCCCACCAGGCCTCAAAGAGGCGGAGAGCTTTAGACCCTTTTTAGATGGCTTCAGTTCCGGAAAAACAGATTAAAATATAACTTGTCAGATCCTTCTCTTCTTCCTTCCTTGTTGTTATTTTTCTCCCTTTTTGACATTTCGTTCTCTCCCACTCTGTTTCCCCAGCAGGAGATTGGTTGAAATGACGATATCTATTGGGGTAGTATATGTTTTTTTGAAATTACACTATTTGAATGATATATCCTTTTTGGACCAATGATGCCCTCTGTCTTGAAATTTTAATGTGATTTGTGCTTTAATTGTTTCAGTATTTGAATATTATTCTTTTTTTGACTTATTGCATTTACTTTTATTTATGATGAAATCGATTTCCCATGTGTCTTCTGGTTTCATCCACCCTTCTCTGTGGCCATTATCATGCATCCGGCACAGGTAGGCACCCACAAACCTCTCCTCCCATGCTGTGGTTTTGAGTGCCCTCGGCACTGCTCAACAGCTATGGGAGGATATTCCATGTGTCGGGGGTAGTTAGTTTCTCCTTTCGGAAGACTATTCCCCTATGGGTTTCTCTTCCGATGCCCTGGCTTTAGACTGCAGTATAGGTCCTTTCCATCATATCCACCCAGTAGAGTAAATAGTATTTCATTTTTCAGATAATACTATCCTTTTTTCATTTTTGTATTTTTTTACATACAACTTTTGGATTTCTGCCCTGTATTTTGGCAGGAATCATATTGTCAGTGACGTTTGCCCCTCTGGCTGTGTCTTATGCTATAGGTAGATGGGGCTGATGTTGATCGCTCCCTCCTGACCCAGTATGGGACGACCCTTTGTGTTGCTGTCAGCAATTATGTTTTTTCAGGCTATGGATTGCAAGGGGGTAGGCGTGGCCGGATGTTTGCCGGCCCCGCTCCCCTTGCATCCTGCCTTTGATACACGCCGCCTCCGTACGAGCGGCGCTCAGAGAATGACGTCACCGCTGTCATCTGATGCGGCGTCGTCTCTCAACGCTCTGTCAGGTCCCGGCGGCGAACAAGCACGGGCCATAAAAGGAGAATGCCGGGAACCCCAGAGCTGCCATCCTCATCTGATGATACCTTGTCCGAGGAGCAACACACCATCTTGCTCTTATTTCCAACATCAGAGAGGCAATCCCCTTTCTCTTTTCTGGGCTGTTTCTGTGGATCCTGGACTGCCTTTACATTCAGGTTTGGGAGAGACACACAGCACATTTGGGTAAGCTGGACCATTTTGTATACTTTCATGAATATTTTGAATTTAGTTTCTTATTTGATTGTTTGAAATTCTGGCTTCCACTCATGGAGGGGTGCCCCCTGTGTCTATGGGGGATCTCCCTCTTTGAGTGATTTTTTTAGCCATCATATTTATTGAATGTTATGAATTTGGATCCCTCTGCCTTCCTAAATTGTAAATATGGCTTTACATTTGGCAAATATGGCCCTTTTTTTCTGAGTATTTTTGTATATTATCTAGTTTTTAGACAACCCTCATATTTTCCTCTTCCATCATCTTTTAGGGTTGGGACTCCCTGCCAAATCTTGAGTGGCTTGAATTTTGTCCCTCTTTTGAAGCAATTTCCATCATACATTTTTTGGTTTGAACGTCGCAACTTGCAAAATCCCATGTAAGGTTTTTTTTTTGGTTTTTTTTTCCATGTTTTACCATGTGCTATATGTTTCTCTCCCAGATTTCCACACCACTGCCATTTGCAACTTTGTTAAAGAGGTTCTCCACTTTTCCAATTTGGCGCCTCTTATTGGATTTCAATATCTGCGGGTTCTTTTGCATGATTAAAGGCATATACAGATTGGGTGGATGTCCGATGAACCATTGGAAACTTTCATGTCAACTATTATTTTTGTAAGTTTTTTATGTATTTCAGCACAGGCTTCATATGCATGTTATGAGATATATGTGTACTTATATCATATTTTGTACCTTTCAGAAATAGCAAAAATTATCCCTGAAGAAGATTGTATAAATTAACTATTTCGAAATGCGTTGGACTTGGTTTTTTGTCATTACTGTAATACACTACAAATTGTGTTGTTCATACACATGTTTCTTGTATAAAATTGTTTTCCTTGTCAAAAGAAGTTTATTGAGTATACAATGTTATAAAGATACATAAAGTAAGTTTACAAGGATCTATAAAGTAAGCTCATTGTTTTACAGTAGGGTTTATATAGGTAAATATCATGAAATTTCAAATATTAAACATTGGGTTCACGTAAACCTAAATTAAAGATATATATCATTTCCTTAGTTACTTTTGTAGGTATTTAAATGATTTATACCTACTATACATATTGTTTACAAGTAGAGTGTATATAGGTCATATAAATTCTGATAATGAGCTTTAATCGTAAGGTGGAGAAAAGGAAAGAGAAAGAAGAAAAAGGGTTGAAAGGTAGAGGTATGGTCCACAAGGTTGTCCCGCTCGTCAGTTTATTATTCTTTTTAGTTCTCTTTGAAGCCTTAGAATGGGTATCTCTGTAAGTCATTTAATCTGTTACCATGGCAACAGGACAGAGTCATTGAAGTTTGACAGGAACTGTTGTTTTATCCAAGGATGCCAAAGTTTTTCAAATTTTGGAATTTGATTTTGATCGATGGCTACCATCTTAGCATGGGACATTGTATTATTCATTCTGTGAATTGTTTCTGCTAGTACCAATGTAGGAGATTTCCATGCCTTGGCCACTGTTTGTTTTGCAGCCGTTATTAGTTGGATCATAAGTTTGAATTGAGAGAGTGTTAACCATTCCGGTTTTAGATTAAGTAAAGTTAAATATGGATCTGGTTGTATTATTTTTTAAAATATTTTAGATGCAATCACGAAGACTTCCTTCCAGAAGGTTTGGATTACTGGGCACGTCCACCATATGTGTAAATATGTGCCTATTTCTGGGCATCCTCGAAAACAAAGAGTTGAGGTATTAGGTGAATATTTTGCCACTCTAGCGGGTACAAGGTACCAGCGAGTTAGGACTTTATAATTTGTCTCCAGTGCTAAGATGTTGGGTGAAGATGACTTAGATGTGAGCCATATGTTAGACCAGTCCGTGTCTTCTAAAGTTCGTCCCAGGTCCTCCTCCCACCTCTGAACGTAAGAGGGTCTATTAAGATTTGCTACTCCATATAATTGATTATAAAGTGATGAAATTGTACCTTTAGCAAATGGATCTTTTGTACAGATTGATTCAAAAATGGATAATTGGGATAATGGTGTATCCCCCTTTAGGAATGGTGTATAGAAATTTTTGATTTGGAGATATCTAAATATCTCAGAGTTTGGTAGATCATATTTTTCTCTAAGCGATGGGAATGAAAGGAATGATTTAGATGCTATGAAGTCATTTAGTGTCTGAATGCCTGATGTTGTCCAAGCTTTAAAAGAATTTGGGTAGATCCATGCCGGATAAAAGGCCGGATTTCTGATAAAAGAAAGGAGAGGATTGTGTGGAGATTGTAACTCATATTTGGTTTTTAGTTTATCCCAGAGAGATAAGAAGTGTTTAGTTATGGGATTATGAATTTTAAAGCGGTCTTTAGGATCAAGCCATAATAAATTTGATATTAATAGAGGGTCATTTTCTGAAGCCTCTATAAATGCCCATAATGGGATTTCCTGTTTTGCATGGTATTTGGACAGACTGGCCAAATGTGCTGCTCTGTAGTAGTTAGTAAAATTAGGGTATCCCAGGCCTCCTTTATTTTTGGGAAGATGTAGTGTGTGTATAGGTATACGTGGTTTAGAAGAGCCCCATATAAACGAAGTTGCTCTTTTTTGTACTATTCTCAAAAAATAGGAAGGAATTGGAATAGGGAGGACTCTGAATAGATAAAGCAATTTGGGTAGAATAGTCATTTTGATTGCATTAATCTTCCCTATCCAGGATAAAGGAAGTTGCGACCATTGTTTTATTAGATTTGTGATCTGTCTTAATACAGGAGGATAATTGGTTGAGAATAAGTCAGAATGAGATGCTGTTAAATGAATTCCAAGATATGGGATTGATTTTTCTGCCAATGTGAATGGGAGTGCAGCCCTAGCCGGGATCAATTCCATGTTTGTGAGTGAAATATTAAGCACTAGGCATTTCTTAGGATTAATCATAAGGCCGGATAGGGCTGCAAATCCATCAAGAGCTGGTATTAAGTTAGGACCAGAGACCTGTGGTGATGATAGAAAAAGTAATATATCGTCTGCAAATATACATAATTTGTGTGTAATACCTCCTACTTCAATGCCAGTTATAGTTTGGTTTGTTCTGATGTATTGGGCCATGGGTTTGAGTATAAGGGCAAATAATAAGGGAGATAATGGGCAACCCTGTCGGGTACCTCTTTCGATATTAAAGGCTTCAGATTTGTATCCAGCATATTTTATATAGGCTTTGGGTTTATTATATAATGCTTTGATCCATGTTAAAAAGTGGGGTCCAAAACCCCATTTTTGTAATGAATATTGCATATATTGCCAGGATACTGTGTCAAATGCCCTCTTAATATCGAGAGATAGAAAACATAAAGGGATTTTCTGTTTTTTAGCAATATGTGCCAATAACACTGCCCTGCGTATATTATCGCCTGCCTGTCTATTTGGCATGAAGCCTACTTGATCTCTATGTATTAATTTTCCTATAATGCTATTGAGGCGTTTTGCTATTATTTTTGCTAATAATTTAATATCGAGGTTTAACAGAGAGATAGGCCGATAATTCACACAGGAAGTATCATCAGAAAGGGGTTTTGGGATCATACAAACAATTGCCATTAGTGTTTCTTGCCGAAAAGAATGTCCATCTAGAAGTTTGTTAAAAGTTTCAGTGAGAATGGGAGAGAGTATTTCTGAGAATGTTTTATAGTATAAAGCCAAGTAGCCGTCTGGGCCTGGTCTTTTGTTAAGTTTTAGGTCTTTTATGGCGTTAGCAACTTCATCTATAGTTATAGGCTCATCCAAACTGCTTTTTTGATTCTGAGATAACTCAGGTAAGGTTATTTTTGAGAAGAAGGATTCAGCTTCTGTAGGATTAAATTCATTGTTTGTCTTATATAAAGTTGCGAGATGTGAGTGAAATTTATGGACTATTTTAACTGGATTACAAGTGTAAACATTTTTTGATAATTTCAAACATATTGGTTTGAAAGATTTGTTAGTTGAATTTAATGCCCGAGCCAAATATGTACCTGGTTTGTTTGTATTCATGTAGAAATTGTGTTTGGAGCGTTTGAGGGATTTATCAACTGATTCAGTGAGAAATAGATCGTATTCCAATCTAGATTTTTCCAGATGAGATTTTGTACTCTGAGATGGATTATCTTGAAATGATATGTAGGCTGCATTAAAATTGAGTTCTAGTTTTTTTGCTAGATTTTTGCGTTCCCGTTTAAATCGTGCCATTTGTCTTTGTATTGTACCACGCAAGACAGGCTTATGAGCTTCCCACAGTGTTATTGGGGAGATGTCTGTTGTATTATTAATTGATATGTATTCCTTTAAAGCTTGTTCAATGGCCATCTGATGTAGTGGGTGTTTGAGCATTATGTCCGGTAAGTACCACGTTGGGTCATGCGCTTTTGGTATGGCTGAGGCTATAGTAGTGTATACTGCATTATGGTCAGACCACGGAATCGGAATTATATCTGATGCAATAATTTCTGGTATCATTCCTATTGTTAGAAAAATATGATCTATTCTGGTGAAGGTTTGATGAGGGTGCGAGAAATAAGTGAATTTCTTTTTCATTGGGTTACTTTCTCTCCATGAATCTACCAGATTGTATTTGGAAAGAAGTTGAGAAAAAGGTAATCTAGAGGTTATTTTGGATGGTGTAAAAGGTGATTTATCTAGAAATGGGAGGAGGACCTGGTTCGAATCCCCACACATTATCACTGTTCCTATTTTGTGTGTATTAATCACTTGTAATATATGTGAGAGGAATGGTGTAGGTTGTTTGTTAGGAGCGTAGTAGGAAATCACCGTGATTGCTGTATCCATTATATAACCCATGAGTATCAGGTATCTACCTTCTGGGTCTTTAATTTCTGATGATAAGGTGAATGGTGTGGATCGGTGAAATGCAATTAGAGTTCCCCTTTGCTTGGTACAGGCAGAAGCCGTGTAAATTTGTTGATAAAAAGGAGAAATATATTTTGGAGTAGAATCTTTGGTGAAGTGTGTTTCTTGGAGGCATACTATGTGAGCCTTCTTGTTATGGAAAGTACGGAAGGCTTTGGTCCTTTTTTGAGGGACATTTATTCCCTGAACATTCAGGGAAAGTATATTCAGTGGTGCCATGGCAATAGATCAAATAGTTTTGACTTACTTTTTGTTATGCAGAGCTGACTGCGCAGATCAACCTGTGTGGACTGAAGAGATGAATAGATAGAAAAGAAACCAGTGAATTCTGGAGTAAAGAGTAAACAAAAAACATATGAGATTAGATGATACATTGTATAAATTATTTTTTGCAAGTAATCACAATTTACCCGTGAAAGAGAATAAATATTTCTCTCAGGGGAATAAGTGCCTTCGTCACACTCCCACGTAATATGGTTGGGAGAATGAGGAGGGCTAATGGGGGTACACGGATCTTCCACTTACAGGAGAGAAGTGCTATGTCAAAAGACATCAAAATGATGTTTCATTAATTGGAGTGCAGAATATAGTTTTTGTTGAAATTATTTATTCCAGGGTGGTTGTATATGGTTAGTCTTGCCCTAGGCTAAATAATTCAGTTAGAAAGGTACTGTTAATAACTTTGGTATTGATGAAGATAGTTTGAATTATTTTGGGATTTTAACCCTTTTAGAGTAAGCAATTACATATTTTATTCATATGTAACTGTTTAGATATGTTAACTCATAAAATTGAGGTTGTATTGCTTCAGATTAGAATAAACAAAAACATAATTCTAGGAACTAGTTAGTAATAATATATTTGTTTTAAGAAAAGAAAGAAAAAGCTTCCATTACTTCTGGATTATTGAACATATTTGTCCTAAAAAGTAATAAATCTATTGTTATTACCTGATAATATATAACTGAATAAGAATTTCCTTATTTCACTTATATATTCTAAGGCTATATGAATCAGAAGTAATAAGAAATATAACTGGAATGTAACATGATCCCACACAGTGTGTGACTATCAGAATGCAGTTACATTCAGTTATAAATATAGGTTTTTTATAGAGAACCATCTCTTAGTATAATAAATGAAGAGATATCAGGAATTAGGATGTCAGTCCATTGAATCTTCTTGGTCCATGGATGATGTGGCATAACGGCCTCTTTTGTGAGAATGATGATTCCCATTTTGTTCTGAAATTTTCTGGGTGCTGCCTGAAGGTGAAGATGACGCCATTCTTCTGCATGTGGGAGTGTTGCTGCTTGTGGGTTCTGTCAGATTTAATTTTAAAAGGGTTTGTTGTAGTTCATCTGCTGATCTGCTTCTGTAAATTGTACCTTGGTAGTTAAATCTGACTGAAAAGGGGAAGCCCCATTGATACATAATGTTGTGGCGTTGCAGTTCCATTAGTTGGGGTTTCATGGATCGTCTTTTAGTAATAGTAAGTTGGGATAGGTCAGCAAAAATTTGATAATTGTGTCCTTGAAAATTAAGTTCCTTTTTTTCTCTTGCAGCAATTAGTATTTGTTCTTTCGTTCTGTAATAATGAAATTTTGTGATTATATCACGTGGGGGTCCATCTTTCTTTTTGGCTGTGAGGGCTCTGTGTACTCTGTCCAGTTCTAAACGTTCAATAGGGATATCTGGCTTTAGTTCTTGTAATAGAGCAGTAATAGTAGATTGCAGGTCTGTCACAGTTTCAGGTATTCCCCTTATGCGCAAGTTTGAACGTCTGGCTCTATTTTCGTAATCTTCGAGCTTAGTTTGAAGTATTAAATTCTCTTTTTTTAATTGTTCCAATTCTGTTATATTTTCTTGGGTTGTAATTTTAATTTCATCCATTTTTATTTCTAAGGCTGCGGTGCGGTTTCCCAGCTCTCTTATTTCTTTGGTTAGGCTTTTTGTTATTTGGTCTGAGGTTTGTTTTAAAGCCTTATGAAGCATCTTTTCAAATTGTAATAATATTACTGGGGATGCTGAGGGGGCTTGTGGAGAAGTTTGTGAGAGGATTTGTTCTGTATCTGACTCAAATGGAGAGTCTTGCTGTGACATTTTCTGTCTGTGAGAGCGCCCTGATGCTGTATCTTGTGAGGTGAGTATAATATTGTTTTGAACCCTTTTTGTAAAATAACATTTATTTTTTTAGCATTTTTTTGTAAGTAATTTTGCCCTTAAAATCCTATTTATATGAGGTTCCTTCTGTATTATTTAGGGATGGTGGCAATTCTTCACACCAACTTCTGAGAGTCTATTTATTTTTGGGCAGCTCTAGACTTTGGGGAAACATCATCTAGTATGGAAACGCCAAGTGTTGCTGGTGAGCCCCTGCCTAAAGTCATCAGTTCAGTTAAACCTAAAAATTTGTCTGCTAAAGCTATGGTACAGAAATCGTTGAATCCATGTGTGCTTCCTGGATTGGGAAGTACTAGAGCTTTGCCTAAGCTTGCTCATTTGCAAAGAGTGCTTAACAAAAGAGTTGCCACAGAATATGGTTTGGAATTTCCATGTTTCTGCAGAGACAATGCAGGAAATTGAACTAAAGAGAGAGGAATGGTGCAGTGATGCTGTCTGGGAGTACCTGTCTGTACCAAAGCCTTTCAGAAAAGCTGGCTATTCGTCTGTCATGGATGAGCGTTATGATGGATGCATGCTTCAATGGAACTATAGCCGGCATATCTACTCTGACAAAGTGATCATCTGCAAACCTGGAAAAGAAAATGTTGTTTAATTTGTCACTACTGTGAATAACCAAGGGAAACCAGTTACCTTGCCAAATCCTCATTTCTATTGGTAACTGTTTAAAGGGACTGTCATAGTTCATCAGGAAAAATGTCATTCTCTGCTATAAAGCAACAGTTTGTTCCTGTTTAAACTATGGAAGAAGAGTCTTCAGTTTTTGAAAGAGACTGAGAGAAGTTTGTTGCTCTGAATGGACTATGGGGTACATAGCCAGATAGTCATAGGTTTAGAGAACTTTGTGGTCAAGATTCTCTACTGTGTACAGTAATTTCAAGACCCTGCTATTAAGGACTTTTGCCATACTGGTTACTGGTCGCTAGATGGTAGAAGCTATTTATAGATAGGGATGGACTTCTAAGTTACATTTAGTTTACTTTGCATTTAAAAATGTGTGGAAGAAAGTTTCATTCTCTTGGGAGTGAGGCTTTGCTTTTAATTGATGAGTAACACTGTTATGTGATTTCTGTATGTGTAAGTTTGTTTTTCAGGTAACAAGGGATCTTCTATCAAGCTGCTAGCATGGGGGGCAGTTAGAAAGATAGTGAGGTTCCTGTAACATGACTGATGTGAATATGCTGTTCATTAATGTTTGACATTGTAACATTCTTCTTTACTGTCTTTCTCTTCTCCCATCCAAGTTTTGGTTCAGATACCTACTCTCAGGCTTGAGAGTCATTTTTTTCCTTACAAACGCTGAGGACATCGTCTTTTATAGTTAGGTGGAGTATGTAGCGCCCTGCTCCTGTTAACCAGTCGCTCACATGTAAATTTAGTTTTTGGCTGAGCTGTAACCGGCTCAGATTGAATGTATATAGTTTACTGGATCTGTTCTGGAATTGACTTGGTTGTGCAGTTCCCACTGTTGCCAGTAGGTGTCACTGGTACCATGGGACAGTGTGCGAATAACAACTTAGTGAAACTTTAATGAATATTCTTTCTTCAGAAACAGCCCAGTAGGTGGTTCCTGCCGCTGTGCATTCTGGGAGAGAGTATTTATGGGACAGATGGCATGTGCTTTGATCAGTCCTGACCTCGTGGCCCTCCAGGCCTTGAGGCTACATCACTGCAGCTGTGCAAGTAGGCCTAGAAGCCTGTCGGGGGCCTACTACCGCAGAGGTGGTCCTTAGGCTGTCTTGCCTGCTAGGAAGAAGCCGAGCCAAGCTGAGGAAACCCAATGGAGGACCCTTGCTGGAGAGAGCCAGGATGAAGGCTGATCTCTCAGAAGGGCCTGGTAACTTACTTGGTGGACACACCTATCTCTAACCTACCCTTACAGGTTCTGGTACTGTGAAGAAGCTGTTCTACATTTAATCTACCCTTACAGTACTGCCGGGTCGGCTTAAAGGTTCTGGTACTGTGAAGAAGCTGCTCTACAATTCAATCAAGGTAACTAACTGTCTGGCTGCTAAGTTTGTGAGAGAGACTTATCCAGGCATATACTGGCTGCTAAGTCTGTGAGAGAGGCTTGTCCAGACATCTTGCAGGTTGCTAAATCTGTGGCAGAGATCTACCCAGCCATACAAGATTTACAGAGAGAAAACTGTGTTTTGTCCTCTATTCTGAAGAATCTGTAAGTGATCTGCTACAAAAAGGTATCTGCAACTCCCCTTCAACCTCTTTACTGCTACTTCTTTCAAGTTGTTTTTCATTAAAGCATTGAAAAAAAAGAACTAAGTGACTGGTGCATACATTGCCCAAAATAGACTCTAAGTTCCAGATATAGTGAACTGTAGGTAAGGGGTGACGGCAAAGACCCAATTTAAATCAGCAACTCGTTCGGAGGTCAGTGCTACACACATTGTATATATATATATATATATATATATATATATATATATATATATATATATATATATATATATATATATATATATATATACACACACACACAGATAGTCTTGTCTATATCTCACTGCAGGCTGCTCCTGGTGTACTCTTTCTAATATACTTCTGGCAGGCAGGTGATTCAGTTAGCTGCATTGTATTTTATATATATATATATATATATATATATATGCACAGATAGTCTTGTGTACACAATACATACAGTGCACCCATAGTTGCTATTGGACTTCTGGTGGTGTACACAATACCGTGCACCCATAGTGCAGTTGCTACTACTTTTCTGGTGGTGTACACAGTACACAATACATACAATGCACCCATAGTTGCTATTAGACTTCTGGTGGTGTACACAATACCGTGCACCCATAGTGCAGTTGCTACTACTTTTTTGGTGGTGTACACAGTACACAATACAGTGTAGTGTGGTGTTGCAAAACAAAATCCCCATCATGTCCGGAAGGCCACCAAGGAGAGGCAGATGCTCACAGGCCACTAAAAAAGGGCAAGCAGGCTCTGTGTCTACAGTCCACAGTGCTGGTCATGGACATGGTGCATCTTCTACAGGTAGCCGTGGGGCATGCTTGTCCTTTTTTTCTGCTGCTGGGACAGGGGCATAAAAATTGGGCCTTTCGGCACGAGAGTTCCGAGATGGCCACTTAAGCCAGGAGCTTCGCACCTCACCACTTCAGGTGCGCCCAGCAAGCCTTTCTGACCCCACTCGACAGCCATAAAAATGGCATAGGATCCCCCCAAGAGCCAGAGAACACCCCCATATGCTTGGATCAGGGGCCAGGAGAAGCCTGATCCCCGAATTCGATGCATCCACCCGCTCCAGGTATACCAAGATGGCCGCCGCGGCCGCTGCTGCAGCACAGCACCATGCTTCTCTCACTGAAGCAACTCCGGATTACAGGCAAGTGCTGACCCCTGCCCTTCTCCACATTACCCTGGGCCTCACAGCACAGGATTGCAGGCACAGACTCCCTCACTGGCCTCCACAGAGTCACATTTGGGGAGCAGGCCTTCTCCCCGGCAGGCCCGATGGCATCCACTTATGCTGCACCTAGCCCCCTCAGCCCGTCGACCCAAAATACCCAGCATCTGATGGAAGAACTTTTCTCTAAATTCTCCAATCTCCTGGAAAGGGGTCTGGAGGCCACGGTGGCTAAAATAACAGGAGATATCAAAGCGGACCTACAAAATATAGGCTCCAGAATGGACGCCATTGAAGGAAAGCTCGAACAGACTGCTGCAGTCTCCCACCAGAACTCGGACCTGATCCAATCCCTCCAAGACCAATTAGATACAGCAAACTCCCGCATAGATGATTTGGAGAACAGATCTCGGAGGCTGAACTTTATGATCAGAGGACTACCGGAAACAATTACAGATGTCTCAGCAGCCACGCAGGACTTAATGAGGGAACTGATCCCGAATATGCCAACATCACGTCTGGAGCTGGATAGGGTACACAGGGCCCTGGGTCCCCCCAGGAAAGATGGTTCCCCCAGGGACATCATTGCTAAACCACATTACTACGATGTCAAAGAGGCGGTAATGAAACAGGCCCGGGCCCTTCCCCAAGTTTCCTGTCAAGGTCACACAGTACAAATTTACGCAGATATCTCCCCCTCCACCATACAGCGAAGAAGGACTCTGAAACCCCTCCTGTTTGCTATGGCCCAGAAGAACATCAAGTACAGATGGGCCTTCCCGTTTGCGGTCAAATTCTCTCACAGGGGACAGAACCACTCTTTCTTCAGTTTTACAATGGGAGAGAAGCTGCTACTCAACCTGAAGATAATTTCGCAGGAGATGGACATGGAAGCATCCCCCCTCATCTGGCTCCAACAAGCGTCCCCCTCCGGCCGGCTCGAACAAGTCCAGAAGATCATCCCACTACGGTCCACTCTGACCACATGGTCATATCATCTTCTGTGTCTCCTGAAGTCGATTGCTTATGCTATTGACTGGCTTCCTGATAGAAGAAATTGACTCCCTCCCTCTCCTTGGGAGAAGTTTAGTTCACTGATGTCCCTCCACTGAAAGGGGACAAGAGAAAAGTTTGCTTTCTCCTACCTTGATTTCTCTTTTGTACTTTTATTTTTACCTTTTTTTTTATTACTCAAGCTCAGGTCCCCATAGCTCTGCCTCCTCTCTTTGCTCTGTAGAGAGTTGGGGGGTGGCGCATTCAAGTTGGGGTATATCTGGGGTTCGGAAAACCCTTATTTTTGTCACAATTATCACAACCTGGTATTACTTTTACGGTTACAGTGACACTTAGCTAGCAATCATCACAGGTTGTAGGGTGCCCTGATTTGGGGTGGATTGCATGCGCCTCCTCCTATCCCTTAGTTGCCCGCGGTTTTCTGGGGGAGAGGAAGTCCAACCGCGGTTGGATTTTTGACCACAGATTTTCTCACGTGTTACAGTGAGATGATAGGGGGGGTCTTCTTTCCTCCTTGGGCTCTAGGTGGCCCCAGGGGGAGAGAACTCTCCCTTACCTTCCTTCTCCTCCCTCTCCTTCTCTGTTCTTTCTCCTCTCTTCTCTTTCAACCCCAATCCATGGAACATCACTTACCAGTTTTTTTCATTACAGACAAGTCCAGAGGTGTACCATCACAAACTGAGGTTCCCAGTGCTGGCAGAGCACTGTATCCCTTTTCAGCGTGGCATCAGAAGGCATCAGCATCGGTAAGTGGCGGTAGATTAAATAGCACTCACTCACCCAGGTCTCATGGCTGACCGCACACACAACACTTTAAGGGTTGCTACCCACAATGTACAGGCCCTAAATTCCCCCCTTAAAAGATGGAAGGTCTTTAATTTCTATAAATCCTCTAAACTAGATATTATTATAATGCAAGAAACTCACTTCCCGGCCAAATACTGCCCTAAGTTCCTTCACTCCCACTTTCCAAATTTTTATCTAGCTAGTGCGGATAATAAGACCAAGGGGGTGGCCATAGCATTTGCCAAATCATGCAACTTTAGTTGGCTTGCAGAAATCAAAGGCCCCTAATAAGGGCCAAGCATCTTTTTTCAAGAACCTCCTGAGTGCCCTCTCGCCGGCACTAGAGGGCATGGTCATTTTTGGTGGAGACTCAAACACCGCCTTTGATCAAGGGCTGGAAAAATCCAGGCCTCCCGCAGATCAACTTACCCGCCCAACCAAACAAAGTCTCAAGATAGCTAGACTCATTCATGCCCACGGGTTAGCAGATGTCTGGAGGGAATTGAATCCTAATAAAAGGGACTACACCCACTTCTCCCACCCCCACAATTCCTATGCTAGGATTGATCACCTTCTTGTTAAAACACAGTCCATCCCATTGATCTTAAAATCCCATATTAAAGATACTGTTCTGTCCGACCACGCAATGGTCGTCATGGAAATCCAAGCACATCATCACAGAACGGGCAGGGGACAATGGAGGCTCAACGAATCCATTCTCTCAGATCCAATTCATGTCACTATGCTGGACAAATCACTAAAAGAATATTTCCTTCTGAACAAAACCGAGGGTATCTCAGCTAAAACATTATGGGCAGCCCACAAAGCCTTTATTAGAGGGGAGTTAATCAGACTCGCTTCCCAACTTAAGAGGGAAAGAGGCAGATATAAAAATCCTAGAGGATGAATTTTCCAAACTTCAGGCTCTTCACAAATCCAACCCCTCCCCCTCCTCGATAACTCAGCTAGACAAAGCCAGGTTGGAGCTCAGCCTGGCCCTGACAGCTAAGGTGGAAAAACAAATTCACTGGAACAAACAAATTCTATACCCAAGGGGACAGGGTGGGCTCCATGCTGGCCGCCAAATTAACGCCCCAAATTAAGTCACATACTATGCCAAAAATAAGGATCCCAGGTCAGGGCACCAGGGCTGACCCCTCCAAAATCCTAGAGGCTTTTTGTGTTTTTTACAATACCCTCACCCGCACTCCTCATACTGATTTCACATTGGATACGTTCCTGGGTGGTCTCTCATTTCCATCGCTTTCAGCGGAACACAGAGGCAGCCTTGAAGCCCCATTCACAGAGGGGGAGGTACTTGGAGTAATAAAATCCCTAAAAATTGGCTCGGCACCTGGCCCGGACGGACTGTCAAACCCCTATTACAAAGCCTTCTCCAACACCTTAACCACACACCTAACAAACTTTTTCAACTCTAAAACAAAGGGGGACCCACTTGATCCACAACTTAACACTGCATACATTGCAGTGATCCCTAAACCGGATAAGAATTCGGAAGATGTAGGAAACTATTGTCCTATATCACTTATTAACTGTGGCATCAAGATTCTGACTAAGATTCTTGCTTCCTTCATCAATATATATATAGACAAGGATCAAGTGGGTTTCATCCCAGGTAGACAGGGCCCAGATCAAATAAGGCGGGCCATAGATCTGGTTTCCATTCTACAAACTAACTGGGAGGGAGGCCCAAACAATCTGGTATGCTCCTGTCGTTGGACCTACAAAAGGCCTTTGACTCTGTCTCATGGCCATACATTTTTGCCATGTTGGAGCGCTGGGGATTTGGCCAACGATTTCTAGGTCTGATACAGGCGCTTTATTCCAATCCCAGTGCCAGTATACACCTACAAGGATATTATTCCAAACACATCACAATCAAAAAAGGGACTAGACAAGGATGCCCACTCTCGCCGCTCATATTTGCTATGGCCATTGAAACGCTAGCCATTGCAATTCACCATAACCCAAACATCAAGGGAGTGTCTTGCGGCTCCCAAATTCACAGTGGAATACATGCGGATGACGTCCTGCTCTTTATTACCTCCCCCATAACCTCCCTTCCCAACTTATGCCAAACCTTAGATGCCTCGCTAAACTGTCTGGTTTGCAAGTTAATTATTCAAAGTCACGAGCACTCAACATCTCTCTACAAGCCGAGACTGTTGAACTCTTACGACAGAACTTTCAATGAAATGTAGTGATTCCTCCATCAGATACTTAGGAATTAACTTAACAGCCAAAACTGAAACCCTATATGGCCATAACTACCCCCCCTCCCCCATATACCGTAAGCTTGAAGCAGACCTAAACTCCTGGTCCCAAAATAATATTTCTTGGCTGGGGAGGGTAAATTCAATAGAAATGACATTACTTCCCAGATTGTTATATCTGTTTCGCGCCTTATCCATCCCTATCCGGAGGGACCATATTAGATCTTTTCAAAGCAAACTTCTAAAGTTCATCTGGGGTAAGGGGGGATACAGAATTCCCCAAAGAACCCTTTACCTACATAGGAAAAAAGGAGAATTGGGGCTACCCCACCTCCACAAATACTACCAAGCTGCCAGATTAGCCCAATTGTCAACAGTCTATTTTAATTTCGAGAAACCTGATTGGGTTGCAATAGAAAAACAGGCAGTTCCTAACTTCACGCTAGACTTCCTCCTCTGGATACCCCCAAGAAACAGACCCTCTGTACTTGCACCGACTCTTTCCCACTCTTTTGCTCTATTAGACTCCCTCCACTCCTCAGAAGCTTTAGTTTCAGCTTATAAACCCCTCACTCATATTTATAACCCAGACTTCCCCCCCGGGGGAAAATATTATGGTGGGCGGATAAAGGCCTATTCAGGATCAGACATTTTTTCACTGCCGCAGGACAGGACCCTTCACCCTAAAACATTGCACCAAAACGCTAGATCTGCCCTTATCTGAAACCTTTAGGTTCAGCCAAATTTCTCACTTCTTGCTATCGCTATGTAAAGACAAAGGCCTACCCCCGAAATTTACTGACTATGAAATGTGGTGGCCAGAGACCAGAAGGGTGGGATCTCAGTGATCTACTCATCACTTACCTCGCCATGCTCAAAAACAACTTTTATGGAAGCCTGGGAGTCCGAGCTCCAATTTAAATGGAACCTGGAGAACTGGCAGAGGGCCTGTTTCAAATCCTTCCAGGGTGTCCTGAATACCACTTTGGTGGAGGCCAGCCTGAAAGTGATTTCCAGATGGTACTACACTCCTTCCAGACTGGCCTCCATCTTTCCAACAGCGGACCCTCTTCAGAGGATTTCAACTCATGGGCACAATGTCTCACATTTGGTGGGAATGCCCCAGAATTCGTTCCTTCTGGAAAAGAATATTCAATATATTGGATGAGCTGGTGGAGACTCAGATTCCCAGGACTCCTTTAGTGGCCCTTCTCAATGCCCCAATCCCAGGGATCTCTAAATCCTCACGCAAACTGGTACACTTTGTGCTGCTGGGGGCTAAACTCACGATCGCCAGAGCCTTGAAAAAGCCGGGAGTTTCTCTCCCAGCAGCCAAAAGGAAAATATCCTGGATAATGTCCCAAGAAAAACTCTCTAGTACTGTCCAGGATACAGCAAAGAAATTTGAGAATATCTGGGAGCCATGGGCCCGATTGGTAGGTGTATCTTTTGGTCCTTCTCATAGATCCACACAAAACACATCCTGAACGCATAAGTGATGTTCCTTCCCTTCCCCCTCCCCCTCCCCTTTTCTTCCATCTCTCTTTTCTCCTATTCTCTCCTCTTTAGGTCAACTCTAGACCTTGGTTTTATTTAAACTTACATGGGTACTTTGTTTGCTCAGATTTGCATATGTTTAGTGTCAACATTTAAGGTGGGGTAAAGAAATGTTCTATTCCTACTCCCCCTGCATCTATACATTTTCTCTCAGCTCTCAGAGATGTAGTCTTTAATGTGTTATGCGCTTTCATTGGGAGAGCTCAGACCATTGAGATCATTATGGGGTTCCTCGCCAGTATGCTCCTGTTCGGGGTGCCGTCTGGTGGGAAATCCCATGATTTTCAGGCTAAAGTTCTCTCTGACACACCCTTTGGCTGGACTTCTTATAGAGCCCAGGAGTCCTTGACAACATGTACTCCCCGCCTACGGAAACTGATGTAGAATTTACTTTTTAGACACTGCACTGTCTCTCATTGCTTATGCCTGACAAAGTATACTTCTGTTTTGTTTACTTGATTTTTCTCAAAATAAAAATCTTTTGAAATAAAAAAAATTGGGCCTTTGGTGGTGGTGGAGCTACAACACTGTAACCCCTCACAGATACTCTTGTTGGGCACAGGAACAGGCCCTGCTGTGAAATATTAGATCAGATATTGTAATTACATGCCCCTGTTAAACAGGGACAGAAAAATTGGGCCTTAGGCAGTGGTGGTGGTGCCCTAAACCAAAATATTGTTGGAAGCTAGCATCGTCAAGATAGAGGATGAATACGATAGTCACTCAGTATAGGCAGTCTTCAAGGGATCCCACATCCATAGAAAAATCAATCAGTTACATCAGCATTGAGTGCTTGATAGCTGCTGCTGATCCAAGACTGATTCATTTTTATGAATGTGAGCCTATCAAGGGAGTCTATAGACAGGCGCACTCTATAATCCATTACAAACCCTCCAGCAGCACTGAATGTGTGTTCAGAAAGAATGTTGGATGCAGGACAGGCCAGTAGATCAATTGCATTTTGAGCAAGTTCTGGCCAGTGGTCCATCCTCAAGACCTAGTAACCCAGTGGATGCTCTGTTGGAAAGGTCTCCAAGTCTGCTCTTGCCCCTAGATATTCCTGCACCATGTAATGCAGACGCTGGCGATGGTTGCTTGAACCGATCAGACCTTGGTGCTGAGGACTGAACAATTGTCTAAAGGCATCGGTCAGCCGGCCACCTTCTCCACTGCTCTTCCTCTGACTGAACGAAGCTGTCATGGTTATGCAGTAATCTTTGTCAGCTTACCTCTCCTCCATGTGTTCACCTATATAGGCCAGCCACTCTCACCTAGCTACTTAAATAATCTCTCCTCAAAGCATGGCTCCACCCCAGCCCCTATCAGGGAACTCTATATTAACCTGTGCACTGCAAGCCTGCCTTGCTGATCAACCTTTGTGTGTTTAGCTTTCGTGTGCATCTTGCTGTGTCTTCTACATCTGATTCCAGTTACCGATCTTGGCTTGTTCTCGACTATCCCTGCCTGCTTGTGACCCTGACCTTTGGCGTGTTCTATGTTTATCTTTGCCTACTAGTCCCCCCGACCTTTGGCTTATTCCCTTACTTGCTCTGTCCTCCTGTAGCCTATTGTGGGCATGAGCTTGGAGATCCTGGGGGTCGCAACCTAGAGCCAGTTGCAGCCCAGTCCATTCTTACCACTAGAGGCTCTGGTGAACACCTGCTGGCTCTTAGACTCTGCGCCCTGGGGAATCTTACGCTCTAGCCCCTGTGGGATCCATGTTGGTGTTCCGGCCCACCTGCTTTTCTTAACGACCTAGACTCCCATCCACAGCAGTCAGCCGTAGGGTCCACTACCTTTGCGGTGCACTCCTGATCCCAATGGTGTGCATCTGTCACCTGGCCTCAGGTGACCTGACAGAAGCCTCAGTAACACGTTGTCCAGCACCAGAAAATTGTAACCTCACAGGGTCTGGAAATGCGTTGCACAAACCTTTCTGTAAGGTCTCCTGAAGATGTTTCATCCTCTGCTCCCTCTGTGAAGGCAGGATGAGTTCTGCAACCTTACCCTTGTAACGTGGATCAAGAAGGGTTGCCAGCCAGTAATGATTTCTTTTCTTTGATACCACGAATCCTAGGGTTATTACATTGCATGGCCTCCCTGATTCTGCAAAGCCTGCAAAAGTTTGCAGAGGCATTCGATTCTGAGTCCTCTGCATCACTAAGGATCACATGATCCATAACAACCTCCTCCCAGCCACGTACAACTCCTTGGGTTTCTGGGGAATGAAAACCATCCCTTGAAGATGGCTGCTGAGTGTTATCCTCCACGTCCATGCTGACAATTCTCCTCCTCCTCTTTTTCCTCTGTGTTTGGTGGGCCTGCAGGAATAATATCTGAATAAAGAGGGCCTTGAGAGGTAAGGAAGTCCTCTTCTTCCTCACACTGTTCTGCCTCAAGTGCCCTGTCCATTATTCCATGAAGTGTGTGCTCCAACAGGAAGACAGGAAGGACAGTATCACTGATGCATGCATTGTCACTGCTCACCATCCTTGTGGCCTCATCAAATGGTGACAGGACAGTGTATGCATCCTTGATCAGTAACCACCGCATGGCGAAAAGAAGCCAAGCTCCCCTGACCTTGTCCTGGTGCCATACTGACACGGGCACTCATTAATGGCCCTGTGCTGAATGTATAGCCGCTGCAGTATTGCCAACGTTGACTTCCACCTGGTGGACATGTCACAAATGAGGCGGTTGGTGGGCAGGTTGCATTCCCTTTGAATGGCAGCCAGCCGAGCACTGGCATTGTATGACAGTTGGAAATGCACACAGACTTTCCTGGCCTGCCTCAGGACATCCTGTAAGCCCGGGTACCTGCCCAAGAACCGCTGCACCACCAAGTTAAGGACGTGAGCCAAAAGGGCACATGGGTCAGTTGTCCCTGTTGGAGGGCGGAGAGGAGGTTGGTGCTATTGTCGCAAACCACCATACCTGCCTTAAGCTGGCATGGTGTCAACCACCTCTGAACCTGCCCCTGCAGAGCTGACATAATCTCTGCCCCAGTGTGGCTCCTGTCCCCCAAGCACACCAGCTCAAGCACCGCATGGCATCTTTTTGCCTGTGTGCTTGCATAGCCCCTTGAACACCTACGGAGCACCGCTGGTTCCGAGGACAAATCAACACAGGAAGAGGCCATGGAGGAAGAGGAAGAGGATGGGGTGGAGGAGAGAGGTGTGGCAGAATCACCACTAGTAGAATTTTGGAGGCATGGTGGCGGAACAACCTCCAATACTACTGCACCCTGTCCTGCATCCTTCCCAGCTGCCAGAAGAGTCACCCAGTGCGTGGTGAAAGATAGGTAACATCCCTGTCCATGCCTGCTGGACCACGAGTCAGCGGTAATATGCACCTTACCGCCGACTGCCCTATCCAGCGAGGCCAAGACATTGCCTTCCACATACCGGTAGAGAGCCAGAATCGCCTTCTGTGAGAACAAGTGGCGTTTGAGAACCTGCCACTGAGGAACCACACATTCCACAAACTCACGGAAGGGGGCAGAGTCTACCAACTGAAAAGGCAACAGTTGAAGTGCTAGTAATTTAGCCAAGCTAGCATTCAACCGCTGGGCATGTGGATGGCTGGGAGCGAACTTCTTTCGGCGATGCAGCAGCTGGGGCAGGGAAATTTGCCTGGTACAATCTGACGTCGGTGTAACGATAGCAGATTGCCCGCAAGTACTTGCCTGTGACACACCTAATTCTACACCTTCATTCCTCTCAGTGCAGGTTTCAGAGAGGACTGAAGGTATAGTGGGGTTGGAGATCCCAGCTGATGAGGAGCAAGGAGAGGTCCGCTTTGTTATTTGGTGTGGGTCTTTTAGGTACGCTTGCCAACGAACTGCATGGCAGGTCGACATATCTCTGGTCAAGCATGTGGTGCCCAAGCGGGTGATGTTTTGTCCACGCGAGATACGCTTGAGACATATGTTGCAAATAGCAGTGGTGGTATCTGATGCACTTGTCTCAAAAAAGGCCCACACCAAAGAACTTTAGGAATAACGTGCAGAGACAGCAGCGCCCTGCACATGCGGAGCTCTGCGGTGTGATGCAGTCGGTGTGCTGCCATTAAGCTGGCCCCTGGAGGGCATCCTGCCTTGTTGGAGATGTGCCTCCTCCTCCTCCTCTCTCCTATCAGGCACCCACGTTGAGTCGGTGACCTCATCATCCCCTCCTTCCTCATCACTGGAGCAAAGCTGGCAGTATGCTGCAGCTGGGGGAACACGACTGCCAGATTGCTGTGCTTCTTGGGCACCCCCTCTCTCTGGGCTCACGTTACTGCCTTCCTCTAGCTGGGTACCATCATCGGAGCCTTCAAAACGCAGGGCATCCTCCTGGAGCATGTACCCAACACTGGTGTCAAACAGTTCAGGGGACTCCTCAGGAGGACATGGTTTGGCTAGGGAAGGAATGACTGATGCCATTGAGCTGAGGGAAGAGGCCGCGTTGGCAGCTGCTTTGCCAGACAAAGTACCCTGAGCCTGGGTGAGAGAGGATGAGGAGGATGAGGATGGCTTGGTCATCCACTCTACCAAGTCTTCCGCATGTTGCGGCTCAACATGGCCAGCTGCCGAAAAAAAGGACAAGTGTGTCCCACGGCCATGTGCTGAGGATGCTGCGTCTCCATGACCAGCACTGTTGCCTCTAAACACAGAGCCTGCTTGCCCTCTTTTATTGGCTTGTGACTAGGGATGAGCCGAACACCCCCTGTTCGGTTCGCACCAGAACATGCGAACAGGAAAAAAGTTCGCGCGAACACCGTTAAAGTCTATGGGACACGAACATGAATAATCAAAAGTGCTAATTTTAAAGGTTTATATGCAAGTTATTGTCATAAAAAGTGTTTGGGGACCCAGGTCCTGCCCCAGGGGACATGGATCAATGCAAAAAAAATTTTTAAAAACGGCCGTTTTTTCAGGAGCAGTGATTTTAATAATGCTTAAAGTCAAACAATAAAAGTGTAATATCCCTTTAAATCTCGTACCTGGGGGGTGTCTATAGTATGCCTGTAAAGGGGCGCATGTTTCCCGTGTTTAGAACAGTCTGACAGCAAAATGACATTTGGAAGGAAAAAACCCATTTAAAACTACCCGCGGCTATTGCATTGCCGACAATACACATAGAAGTTCATTGATAAAAACGGCATGGGAATTCCCCACAGGGAAACCCCGAACCAAAATTGAAAAAAAAAATGACGTGGGGGTCCCCCTAAATTCCATACCAGGCCCTTCAGGTCTGGTGTGGATTTTAAGGGGAACCCCGCGCCAAAAAAAACCCAAAAAACGGCGTGAGGTCCCCCCAAAAATCCATACCAGACCCTTATCCGAGCACGCAACCTGGCAGGCTGCAGAAAAAGAGGGGGGGACGACAGTGCGGCCCCCCTCCTGAACCGTACCAGGCCACATGCCCTCAACATTGGGAGGGTGCTTTGGGGTAGCCCCCCAAAACACCTTGTCCCCATGTTGATGAGGACAAGGGCCTCATCCCCACAACCCTGGCCAGTGGTTGTGGGGGTCTGCGGGCGGGGGGCTTATCAGAATCTGGAAGCCCCCTTTAACAAGGGACCCCCAGATCCTGGTCCCCCCCACTGTGTGAAATGGTAAGGGGGTACTTACCCCTACCATTTCACTAAAAAACTGTCAAAAATGTTAAAAATGACAAGAGACAGTTTTTGACAATTCCTTTATTTAAATGCTTCTTCTTTCTTCTATCTTCCTTCATCTTCTTCTTCTTCTGGTTCTTCTGGCTCTTCTGGTTCTTCCTCCGGTGTTCTCGTCCAGCATCTCCTCCGCGGCGTCTTCTATCTTCTTCTCCTCGGGCCGCTCCGCACCCATGGCATGGGGGGAGGCTCCCGCTCTTCTCTTCATCTTCTTCTTCATCCTCTTCTCTTCTTCCTTCTTCTCTTCTTCTCTTCATTTTCTTCTCCGGGCCGCTCCGCACCCATGCTGGCATGGAGGGAGGCTCCCGCTGTGTGACGGAGTCTTCTCGTCTGACAGTTCTTAAATAACGGGGGGGCGGGGCCACCCGGTGACCCCGCCACCCTCTGACGCACGGTGACTTGACGGGACTTTCATGTGACGTCACGGGGAATGCCACAGGGAAGTCCCGTCATGTCCCGTGCGTTAGAGGGGGCGGGGTCACCGGGTGGCCCCGCCCCCCGTTATTTAAGAACCGTCAGACGAGGAGAGGCCGTCACACAGCGGGAGCCTCCCCCTAATGCCAGCATGGATGCGGAGCGGCCCGGAGAAGAAAATGAAGAAGAGAAGAAGAGAAGAAGGAAGAAGAGAAGAGGATGAAGAAGAAGATGAAGAGAAGAGCGGGAGCCTCCCCCCATGCCATGGGTGCGGAGCGGCCCGAGGAGAAGAAGATAGAAGACGCCACGGAGGAGATGCTGGACGAGAACGCCGGAGGAAGAACCAGAAGAGCCAGAAGAACCAGAAGAAGAAGAAGATGAAGGAAGATAGAAGAAAGAAGAAGCATTTAAATAAAGGAATTGTCAAAAACTGTCTCTTGTCATTTTTAACATTTTTGACAGTTTATTAGTGAAATGGTAGGGGTAAGTACCCCCTTACCATTTCACATAGGAGGGGGCGGGATCTGTGGGTCCCCTTGTTAAAGGGGGCTTCCAGATTCCGATAAGCCCCCCGCCCGCAGACCCCCGCAACCACCGGCCAGGGTTGTGGGGATGAGGCCCTTGTCCTCATCAACATGGGGACAAGGTGTTTTGGGGGGCTACCCCAAAGCACCCTCCCAATGTTGAGGGCATGTGGCCTGGTACGGCTCAGGAGGGGGGGGGCCGCACTCTCGTCCCCCCCTCTTTTCCTGCGGCCTGCCAGGTTGCATGCTCGGATAAGGGTCTGGTATGGATCTTTGGGGGGACCCCACGCCGTTTTTTTTTTTTTTTTGGCGCGGGGTTCCCCTTAAAATCCATACCAGACCTGAAGGGTCTGGTATGGAATTTAGGGGGACTCCCACGTCATTTTTTTTTTTAATTTTGGTTCGGGGTTTCCCTGTGGGGAATTCCCATGCCGTTTTTATCAATGAACTTCTATGTGTATTGTCGGCAATGCAATAGCCGCGGGTAGTTTTAAATGGGTTTTTTCCTTCCAAATGTAATTTTGCTGTCAGACTGTTCTAAACACGGGAAACATGCGCCCCTTTACAGGCATACTATAGACACCCCCCAGGTATGAAATTTAAAGGGATATTACACTTTTATTGTTTGACTTTAAGCATTATTAAAATCACTGCTCCTGAAAAAACGGCCGTTTTTAAAACTTTTTTTGCATTGATCCATGTCCCCTGGGGCAGGACTCGGGTCCCCAAACACTTTTTATGACAATAACTTGCATATAAGCCTTTAAAATTAGCACTTTTGATTTCTCCCATAGACTTTTAAAGGGTGTTCTGCGGCATTCAAATTTGCAGCGAACACCCCAAATTGTTCGCTGTTCGGCGAACTTGCGAACAGCTAATGTTTGAGTCGAACATGAGTTCGACTCGAACTCGAAGCTCATCCCTACTTGTGACTGTTTGCCTCTCCTTGTTGGCCTTCTAGACATATAAATGGCCTGCAGTGAGATGTTGCAATGAGGTGTTGCTGCACAAAGCTGGGATGTATATATATATACACTGATACTGCATCAATTGCCTGCCTGTGGTATTAATAGGATCAGAAGAACACCACCAATTTTCTTCAGGTAGCTTTAGGTGCACCCTGTGCAGAGGACACAGTACACTACCTGTAGATACTGAGGGGCTGCACATACAGGGGTTCTTCCAAAGAAGTGGGGTTCTTTAAATAAGTGGCACTTCTGCTCTTGCACCATCCATCTGAATATTTTCTCTTCTCTTCACAGGTAATCTGCGTTTATACCCCCATGTCCTGCAAACTGAAAATTGACTGACTGCCTACATATATATTTGGTAAATCTGTTTGTCACCGCTGTTTCAACTCCATCTGTAGCCATGTTCACATTATTTCAATGTTTATTTAGCTATTAAGTCTTACCTAAATTATGGGCTCCCTTATCTTTACAATTTTGGCCTCTTGGTCCTCCTGCAATTTGATTGTGATGTGAAAGCTTTGCTCTGCTAGCTGTGTGCCTTTATATCAGCTCCTAATTGATTAATTGGCAGATTCCATCCACACCCAACACAGTACATAACAAGGCTTTCTTTATGGGGGAACACATACAGGGGGCTGCACATACAGGGGTTCTTCCAAATAAGTGGGGTTCTTTAAATAAGTGGCACTTCTGCTCTTGCACCATCCATCTGAACATTTTCTTCTCTCTTCACAGGTAATCTGCGTTTATACCCTCATGTCCTGCAAACTGAAAATTGACTGACTGCCTACATATATATTTGGTAATCTGCGCTTATACCCCCCATGTCCTGCAAACTGAAAATTGACTGACTGCCTACATATATATTTGGTAATCTGCGTTTATACCCCCATGTCCTGCAAACTGAAAATTGACTGACTGCCTACATATATATTTGGTAAATCTGTTTGTCACCGCTGTTTCAACTCCATCTGTAGCCATGTTCACATTATTTCAATGCTTATTTAGCTATTAAGTCTTACCTAAATTATGGGCTCCCTTATCTTTACAACTTTGGCCTCTTGGTCCTCCTGCAATTTGATTGTGATGTGAAAGCTTTGCTCTGCTAGCTGTGTGCTAGTTTAATGACAAATAAAATGGTTTGATCAGACACAATTTGTTTTTATTTGAAATGTGGTTGAAATTCATTTCTAATACATGAACTGAGCAAAGCACAATATATGTCTACATGAGCAGCAAGGATGCAGATTGGAGGGGGGGGGGGTGGTTACAAAACAGGATACAAGAATTCTCCTCTTTATCCACTATGGATATCACCTCCTAATTGATTAATTGGCAGATTCCATCCACACCCAACACAGTATATAACAAGGCTTTCTTTACGGGGGAACACATACAGTAGGCTGCACGTACAGGGGTTCTTCCAAAGAAGTGGGGTTCTTTAAATAAGTGGCACTTCTGCTCTTGCACTTCAGCAATTTGCATAAAGCAAACTACAACAGACTGCAGCTGACCCCATTTTCAAATTATCTCACCTTCCTCTCTGAAACATGCACTCTTTACCTATCCTCCTTTTCACAATTGCTGCCTCTCTCCTCAAACTCTCTTTTCTTCACCCCTTGCTCCACCCCACAGTCTGTACATATCACCCTCACTTCTCCCCTCCCCCTATTACTGCACTCATCACCTCTTTCTAACTCTAAACCCACTTTCTAACAAACCCCCCAGGATACTGAAGCATGTCCCCTCATACAAATCGTATTCTCATACTACCTCCCTTACTCTTCTGCTTCTCCTAATCGCTGGAGATATTTCCCCAAACCCTGGGCCTCCCTTATTTAACTGTACCCAACACACCCATCACCATCACCCTACACCCTCTGACAGTAGTCGCAATCTACGCAATTTAGTCTCCATTCCTCTTCTTCCCAATGCCAGCCTCCCTCTCTCCTGCGCCCTCTGGAACGCCCACTCTGTTTGCAACAAACTCACTGCTGTTCATGACCTCTTTGTCCCTAATTCCTTTAATCTACTTGCTCTCACCGAAACCTGGCTCCATGAACATGACACCCCTTCTCCTGCTTCCCTCTCCCAGGGTGGCCTTCACTGGACTCACTCCCCTAGGCCTAATGGGTGCAAGGGAGTTGGAGTGGGATTCCACCTATCCCCCCAGAGCACCTTCCAGGTTATTCACTCTCCTCCCTCTTTTTCCCTCTCATCATTCGAAGCCCACTGTATACGATTATTCTCTCCTACTTCCCTAAGAATTGCTGTGATCTACCGGCCCCCTGGACCATTATCAACTTTCCTTGATGAGTTTTCTGCCTGGCTACCCTACTTTCTGTCTTCGGAAATTCCCACAATCCTTCTCGGTGATTTCAACATCCCTGCTAATACATACACTCCTGCTACTTCTAAACTTCTTCGTCTAACCTCTTCATTTGACCTGAAGCAATGGGTACAGGCTTGTACTCACTCTGATGGGAACACCCTTGGCCTTGTATTCTCCTACCTATGCACTCCATGCAACTTCTCAAAAATCCTTTTCCTCTCTCCAACCATCACCTTATTTGTTTCTCTCTCCCCCTGTCTTCCACCACCTTTGCCTCCAATCGCCTAACCATCACCAGTAGAAACTTTCGCAAATTCAACTCCTCTCTCCTCTATTCTGCTACTGACCACCTCTGTGTCAATATCTCTCCCCTGTCCTGCCCCAACCAAGCCACGTCCATCTACACTAAATCTCTGTCTTCCACCCTGGACAAGCTAGCTCCCCTCACTACATACAGAATAAGGCCTCGACCCCTACAATCCTGGCGAACAGATGACACTAAAATTCTCAAAAAAACGTAGTCGCGCTCTTGAGCGTCTGTGGCACAAGACTAAGTCTCTCAAAGACTTAAATACAAATCTGCCCTCCAAAAATACTATTCTTTCCTCCACACTGCCAAGCAAACCTATTTTACAACTCTTATTAACACCTTCTCATCCAGTCCCCGTAAACTCTTCTCTAGCTTCAACTCTCTACTTTGTCCTCCACCGCCTCCACCCACTGACTTACTCACTGCCCAGGAGATCGCTAATCACTTCAAAAACAAGATTGATACAATCCGTGATGAAATCTCCACTCTACAGGTATCTCCCCTAGCTAAGACCCCATGTCAACAGGTACAACTGACACTCCCCCTATTCAAATCTGCTACTACAGACGAAGTTGCTAAACTCCTTTCTATCGCCCACCTAACCACCTCTCCCCTGGATCCTATTCCCTCTCAAATGCTACGGTCGCCCTCTGACCCCATCCTACACTCTCTAACCCACATCTTCAATCTCTCCCTCACCTCTGGCATCTTCCCCAATGCTCTAAAACATGCACTGGTCACTCCCATACTTAAAAAAACGTTCTTGGACCCTACCAATCTTGACAACCTACGCCCTATCTCCTTGCTCCCCTTTTCCTCTAAACTACTTGAGCACCTGGTTTACAACCGAGTGACCACCTCATTAAAAACAACTTTCTTGATCCCATTCAATCTGGATTTCACCCTCAACACTCCACAGAAACTGCTCTTTTAAAACTCACAAATGACCTACTAACTGCAAAAATCAAAGGACACTATTCTGTACTCCTACTTCTGGATCTTTCAGCTGCCTTTGACACGGTTGACCACCCCCTCCTCCTCAAAAAACTTCCCTCGGCCTTCGTGACTGTGCTCTTCAGTGGCTCTCATCCTACCTATCCCAACGCACCTTCAGTGTCACTTACAATTCTACTTCCTCCACTCCTCTTCCCTTCTCTGTCGGGGTCCCCCAAAGTTCTGTTCTTGGACCTCTTTTATTTTCAATCTACACCTCTTCCCTGGGTCAGCTGATAGCCTCTCACGGCTTTCAATATCATTTCTATGCTGACGACACACAAATCTATCTCTCCACCCTTCAACTCACTCCATCAGTCTCCTCACGCATCACTAACTTACTAACCGACATCTCTGTATGGATGGCACACCACTTCCTCAAACTCAACTTGTCCAAAACCGAGCTTATAATATTTCCTCCCCCACATGCCTCTTCCCCTGACTTCTATGTCAAAAGCAATGGCAAAACCATCCACCCGTCAACACATGTCAGGGTGCTAGGTGTTATCCTGGACTCTGAACTCTCCTTTCGGCCCCATATCCAATCACTTTCCAAAGCTTGCCACCTCGACCTCCGCAACATCTCTAAACTAAGTTCCTTTCTAACCAATGAAACCACAAAGCTCTTGATTCACTCCCTGGTTATCTCTCGCCTCGACTACTGCAACTCCCTCCTCATTGGCTTACCTTTAAATAGACTATCCCCCCTTCAGTCCATCATGAATGCTGCTGCCAGACTCATCCACCTTACAGACCACTCAGTGTCTGCTACCCCTCTCTGCCAATCCCTCCATTGGCTACCACTCACCCAACTTATTAAATTCAAAATACTAACAATAAGTTACAAAGCCATCCACAACTCTGCCCCCAGCTACATCACTAACCTAGTCTCAAAATACCAACCTAATCGCCATCTCCGTTCCTCCCAAGACCTCCTGCTCTCTAGCTCCCTCATCACCTCCTCCCATATCCGCCTCCAGGACTTCTCCCGAGCCTCGCCCATCCTCTGGAATTCCCTACACCATTTGTCAGACTGTCTCCAAATTTATCCACTTTTAGGCGATCTCTGAAAACTTTCCTCTTCAGAGAAGCCTATCCTGCCTCCATCTAACTGCACTATTTTCTCCATTAGCTCATCCCCCACAGCTATTACCCTTTTGTATAACTTGACCCTCCCTCCTAGATTGTAAGCTCTAACGAGCAGGGCCCTCTGATTCCTTCTATATTGAATTGTATTGTACTTGTACTGTCTGCCCTAATGTTGTAAAGCGCTGCATAAACTGTCGGCGCTTTATAAATCCTGTATAATAATAATAATAGATACTGTAGCTGCCTGCCTGTGGTATTAATAGGAGCAGAACAACAGCAATTGTCTTCAGGTGGCTTTAGGTGCACACTGTGCAGAGGACGCAGTTCACTAACTGTAAATACTGCAGCTGCCTGCCTGTGGTACTAATAGGATTAGAAGAACACCACCAATTTTCTTCAGGTAGCTTTAGGTGCACACTGTGCTTGAGGACACGGTACACTAACTGGAAATACTGCAGCTGCCTGCCTGTGGTATTAATAAGATCGGAACAACAGCAATTGTCTTTAGGTAGCTTTAGGTGCACACTGTGCAGAGGACACACTACACTAACTGTAAATACTGCAGCTGCCTGCCTGTGGTACTAATAGGATCAGAAGAACACCACCCCATCGGCCCACCCCCCCTGGAGAGGATGGAGGAGTCTATTAATGGCACAGAATAGGAGCATGCCGTCGAAGCGCCGGGTCTCTAACCCCATGAAACCTCATTTAAAGTTCCGCTAATGGCACCTCTTGTCCTGTTAAACTAACAACCCCCTTTACCGGAGCATTTGCGAGCAGGCTGGAGTTTGTATTCCTTGCATGTGGATGGCGTTGGTCGGGTGACAGCGATGGAATAGTCCATAGCAGCATACCTGCCGCTGTGTGAAACACCGCTGATGTTTTCTCCCACCCCTCACCCTTGCTTGGATACACAAGACGCCGTGCCGGGCGGACGGCTGTGGTAGAGGGAAGAACGGTGGGACCAGAGATTGCCGGGGGAAGTCTCTCTTTCCCCCAACTGAGCCATAGGGTCTGTGAGGCTGGAGCTGAATCCCCCCCCCACGGGGAGAGGAGACAGGTAAGAGAAAAGAGGCTCCCTGGTGTCGGGAAACTGGCAAAACGAACATAAAGGGAAAACCCTGAATAGGACGCAGAACCCCCGAAGCCTGGTAGAGATCCCCGAGGAGAGCAGAAGCCAAGGCAGCTGTCAGAGAGTCTGTGCAGGAGATCGGGGAACAGATCGAACCCCCCCTCAGATAAGTAAAAAAAAAAGTATTTAAATACTACGAATAAAACATTGTAAAGATACACTCACAGGAGATGTGACACTGGGAACTGGAAAGGAGAGACAGGATATAGTGCCAATTACTGCTTCTTATGCCGCGTACACACAGTCGGACTTTTCAACCGGACTTGTCCGACGGACGCCGGCGGACCAAATCCAGGGGTCAGTCCCTGGGCATGCTGGGACTGTGATGGCATAAGGGGGCGTGGTCATTGGGTGATGTTGACAATGCCCCCTTATGCCATCACAGTCCTAGCATGCCCAGGGACTGTGATGCATAAGGGGCGGGGTCACCGCCTATATAAGTCACATCGGAGCACTCAGAGAGCATTGCAGCCGGAGAGAGCGTTGTGTCAACATCGGAAGAGAAGAGGGAAGAAGCCAAGAAGCCAGAAGGCAGAAGTCCGGGCCACCGCTAGCAAAAGAGTGGCATGAAGATAGCGGAGGAGCTCGGCAGAAGAACTGGAACACCGGGAGAAGAGTCCAGAGAGAGCGGAGAAGAACCAACTGGACGCCAGGAGAAGAGGCTGGAGAGAGCGGAGAAGAACCAACCGGACATCGGGAGAAGAGGCTGGAGGGACCCCCGAAGTCAGAAGAAGACCCCCGGAGCTGTCTAATAAATTACTTTAAAAACCTGTGTAATTTTTTTTTATGGACACTTTTTCCACCAGGTGAATGGGTAGGGGTACCATGTACCCCATACTCATTCACATAGGGTGGGGGGCCGGGATCTGGGGGCCCCCTTATTAAAGGGGGCTCCCGGATTCCAATAAGGAATCCCCCCTCCCCCTGCCCCCCTTGACCTTTTTTTGTGTGCAAGGTGGGAAATGAGGGGTAAGTCTGGAAGGGGAGGTGGAGTGGCGGCTAAATCCCTACATCCGAGCTTAAGTCCCACTCATGGCCCGATGAATAAATATGTGACCCGGGGAGGAGATGGAAAAGGGGCAGCAATGGTATCAGAAAAACAACAAAATACAAAAGGGCGACAACTAGAGCATAAGGAAAAGAAGGAAAAAAAGGAACAAAATAAAACACTGACGGGCAGTAGTACAACATCAGAAATTAGAATAGACCAGGACCCTGAATTAGAAACATCTATTGGAACTGAGGGTGAACAACAGAATATGGTTCAACTACCAAGAAAGACAGATATGGAAAGAATGTTTGCGGCCCTGGAAAATGCATTAAAAACAGAAATGGCGGTACTCCATAAAGATATGGGACATATGCTTGCTAGAGTAGAAGAAGTGGAAAATAAAACTGATATACACACAAAAATGATAAAGGAATTGAAAGGAGAAATTAAAATGCTGAAATTAGAACAACAGGAGCAGGCGTATAGATCAAAAGATCAGGAGAACAGGGAACGGAGTAAGAACTTAAGAATCCGAGGACCCCCTGAATCTTCCTAGACAAAAAAATTTAAAAGAAGTAATTAGACAGGTCTTCAAACCAATTATCACCAAGGAAGAAACAAAAGAAATAAAGATTGAAAGGGTTCACAGAACAAGAAGTCCACAAGGATTGCAGAGCAAAACCCCAAGAGACATAATAGTTAGTTTTGGAAGATGGGAAGAAAAACGCCAAATCTGGAGAAATCTGAAGGGAGAATTGCCAATCGAATACGAGGGAAAGGAAATTCAAATCTTCCAAGATCTCTCGCAGGAAACCCTGAGAAGGATATCAAAACCTTTATTAAAAACTTTGCAGGAGCGAGAAATTCAATACAACTGGGGCTTTCCATCATGCCTGATTGTAAAGAGAAACGGAAGAACTACTAAATTGAGATTCATAGAAGAAATTCCCAATTTTTGTAAAGCATTGGAAATCCCACTACCAGAAAATATGGAGGAGGCAATCAGAAGACCAGATAGACAGACAGTTGAAGAAGCACAATGGCAGTTGAAGCCCATGAAACAGACCAGCAGGGGGGGGGAGATGGTAGGGGGAGAAGCGGGCGGGAAAGTAATTAGATTGGAATGATAAGAAGGGAAAGATAAGGGAAAGAAAAGGGAAAGGGAAGAAGAAGGAAGAAGGAAGAGGGAAGAAAGAGGAAAAGAAAAAAATGGAAAAAAGGGAAGAGGTTTTTGCGAGGGGGGGGGACCTGGATGCGAGGCGTGTCCCGAAGCTACCATCCCAAGTGTAAAGGAGAGGTAGGTTTGAAGCGCCAAACAGGATTCCACCTCAAATACAGGAGTAGGGTTTGAGATCACCCGAAGAACAGGGAAAAGAGGAGAAAAAGGGAGAAGGAAAAAAAAGAAAAAAGAAAATAGGGTACCCGCTCATGACCAAGAGGTCAAAAGCTCAAGGGTATGGGAGTGGGGACAGGGGGGGAGAGCGGGGGGGAGGGAAGTAGGATGGAGGGCCTAGGAGGGACAAGGTTTGTTTCACCAGGAAGACCTAGGGACCCCTACGCCTTTAAAAAAAAAAAATCGAAGTGTCCCTGCGTGTCGCCCCATGTGTGGGTCCCCCCCAGCGGTCCCTATCTGGATCTGGGGGGGTGTCCCGGGGGGATGCGCGGGAGTTATAGCGGAATGGAGGACATAAATAATATTAAAATTCTGACAATGTTTGAGGTTTAAGCTCACCTAATAGGAGACAGGTAACACTACGAGAAAGTATGACCGGAATTATCCTACAGGAGACACATTTTACTCAGGATTCAAATATCAAATTATATTCAAGAAATATCCCAGTGTGGTACTATGGAGATTCACCAATTAAAAGGGCAAAGGGAGCAAATGCACTGCTACCCAAAATTACAGGGTCGGGTATGGCTCCACGAGCTCTATCAGACCACTCACCTTGTTGGATAACAGCATCTCTACTAAAAGCGGTGCCCGCCTCTGGGTGCAGGCTGAAGCCATTCTGGTTATCGGTCCTGCCAGATCTCGAGAGCGTAGGGCAAGAACTACAGTATATGCTAAACAACTTAATAACCACAGATTCAGATACTGCAGCATGGGACAACTTCAAAAATCAAGCCAGTAGACTATTATCACTAAGAATAAACAGATTTAAAAATTCCTCTAAACTGCTATTACAGATGACCACTGACAAACTACAGGAACTGGAACAGGTATACACACAAGAACCCAATACAGATAATCTCCATAAAGTACAAATGCAATCCAGAGTAATAACCCAAATGCACATAGAGAAAGCTAAGCAACAGGTCTTTTTCAAAAAACAAAAAATTTTTGAACACGGGGAGCGAGCAGGTAAATTACTGGCATATTTAGCACATTTAAATGAAAAACCCCCAGTAGTGGTGACCCTAGCCACCCCACAGGGAGACGAGGTGACAGACCCACACCAGGTAGCAGACATATTCCTAAACTTCTACAGGAATTTATATAAAACTCAGACAATATACTCTGCACAAGAAATCAAAAACCACCTACACAGAATTCAATTCCCTAGACTCACATTAGAACAGGCCAAGCAACTAGACGCCCCCATCAGCCAAGACTATATATCTGAAGCACTGTCCCAACTAGCTAAATCTAAGGCCCCCGGACTAGATGGCCTGCCACTAGAATTCTACACTGCATTCCCTGAAATACTAGTCCCGAAATTGCAAAAACTATACCAACAAATATTTGAACATAAATCACTCCCTCCATCAATGCAGGAAGCACAGATAATAGTTTTACCTAAACCAGGAAAAGACCTCAGATACCCCGAATCCTACCGCCCAATCTCACTACTTCAAGTGGATATTAAGATACTGGCCAAAATTCTAGCATCCCGCCTAAACAAAGTTATTCTTTCCTTAATACACCCAGACCAAACCGGCTTTATGCCCGGGAAAAATACGGCCATGAATATAAGAAGACTTTTTCTAAATATTCAAGCACAACACGACAATCAAGGTACCAGAGTAGTGGTGGCCCTAGACACAGCAAAGGCCTTTGACTCAGTGGAATGGCCTTTTCTATGGGAATGTCTACAGGAATATGGATTCGGTCCCAATTTTATACAGTGGGTACAAATACTCTACCAGTCACCAAAAGCACGGGTTTTCGTCAATGGTTGTATGTCAGAGCAATTCCCCCTGGAAAGGGGCACACGCCAGGGGTGTCCCCTCTCTCCACTGCTATATGCACTGGCTGCGGAACCATTGGCCATAGCTATAAGAGCTGACATGGACATAGTGGGTCTCAGAATAGGCGACTATATAGAGAAGATCGGACTTTATGCTGATGACACAATACTCTATCTAGCAGATCAGGGCCCATCACTTCAAGCAGCTCTAGACACAATAGACAAAATGGGGAAATTCTCAGGCCTACGGATAAATTGGGAAAAATCACAGATACTCCCTATAGACCAATTTCCCCCAAATAATATACACCCAGAACTACCATTAGTCAGAGTAAACACTATTAAATATCTAGGGGTACTGGTTACAAGAGACTTACGTGAATATACAGCCAATAACATAGAGCCATTGTTTAACATGATTAAAACCAAAACGCAAGCATGTTCTAAACTACCTCTGGGAGTAATGGGGAGGATAAATATCATAAAAATGATTATCCTACCTAAGATCCTCTACATGGTATGGCATGCCCCACTATATATCCCTATAGGGATTTTCAAAAAAATGGAATCTATTTTGAACACCTTTGTCTGGGGACATCAAAGACATAAGGTAGCTTGGAATGTCCTTAAAAACCCTACAGATATGGGAGGAACAGCTCTGCCAGATCTGAAGGAATACTACATAGCGGCACAACTGTCACATATGCACCACTACCATAATAATGAAAGACAAAGATACAGTACACTAGTAGCGAGTAGCCAAGACAGTCCCTTATCTACCCCACTTCAAACTATACTACGAGGGGGTCAGGTTCATAGGAAAGGTCCACAATTTAATGACGGGTTACTTAAACATCATCAACGAATATGGGGACTGGCCCAGAAAAAACTTAAAATAGGGAATATCCACACGCACACTCCTTTATGGGCTAACGACCAGCTTGCGGAACTCAAAAAAATACCAGACCCTATTATGTGGGCCAGATATGGAATTATATACCTGCACCAAGTAATGGCAAGCGCTAGGCCCAAAGCGTTTCAAACTCTTAAGGAAGAATACTCTATTCCGCAACAATTATTCTTTAAATACCTACAACTCCGACATGCCTTACGTTCTCAATTCAGAAACGAAAGTAGCATCTTGGAATATCCCCAAATCCTGGATATAATTATGGGAGCCGATTCGCAAAAATTGATATCTAACCTTTACTACTCCATAAGACTACCCAGAATTAGAGAAGTGATCCAAAAAGCCAAAACAAGATGGGAAAGAGATATAGGAGTCATTGGTGAATCAGACTGGGAGGAAATCCTAGAAAATGTTAAAGTAACATCTCCAAAACTGTCTGACAGGCTAACACAGACATACATCATCCACCAAGCATACCTTACACCTAACATAATAAGGAAATTTCAACCTACACGTCCCGTAGTATGTCCTCACTGCCAGGCAGAGAGGGGTAGCTTCTTTCACTTAATCTGGGAATGCACTATTATTCAAACATACTGGAGTCAAGTGATCAAGTTCTTACACGACCAAATGGGTTCCCCTGTGGTGCTGGATCCAAAACTGTGCATACTCGGTCTTCTTCCAGACGTGGATATTGATAAATACCAAGCCACATTTATATCTGAAGTCCTGTTTTTGGCCAGGAAAGTGATTGCTAAGACTTGGATGCAGAACGTAACCCCCACCATAACAAGCTGGAAGAGGGATGTTAACAATTCCCTCCCATACAAGCAGTTGATCTACAAACACAGGGGAAACAGTCACAAATACTCAAGGATATGGGACAGATGGCTGGGAGACGGGGAGACATGTGTATAGTAATGCGTGAAAACAAGAATATCAACACCTAATAACCAAAACGCACAACTTTATAATAAACGTTCCAACTCAGTCTGTTAGAACTTTACAGAGCTATTAACAATAGATATATCTTTGCTATGCAATGCCAGCCTTGTAAGGCGCTGTTGTATGTAATCGTACCACATGTGATAATATTGTATGTATCTATGCATAGACCTCAAATGAGCTGTATAAATTTATGCCTAATTTCAATAAAGACTATTTTCCCAAAAAAAAAAAAAAAAGGGCAAAGGGAGTCACAATTGGATTTGGGAAAAATATTTGTTTTGTAAGTCGACCCAGAAGGACGTTTCCTCTTCCTTACAGGGACAATATCGGGTAAGAAGTATACATTAGCTAACATTTATTGCCCCAATAGAAACCCCAAAAAGTATCTGGTGGAAGTGTTGAAAGATCTGATAGAGTTTAAACAAGGTAAATTAATTCTGGCAGAGGATTTCAACTTTTCTACGGACCATAGATTAGACAGCACATCAGTCGCGCCGGACAGAGAAACAACGCAATTAAGGAAGGTCAAAAAGAAATTACTTGAAAATCAATTAGTAGACACATGGCGTGTGCAACACCCGAGTAAAAAAGACTACACATATTATTCAATAGTCCATGGAATGTACTCTAGGTTGGACTATATTATGGTGGACCATAGAAGTTTGGAGGAAGTAACAGAAACAACAATAGGAGTAACAACAGTCTCAGATCACTCCCCATTAATTTTGAAGATGAAATTGCAGGGGGAGTTCATGGGGCGAAGCACATGGAGAATTAATGAAGATTTATTAGAGGATAGCGAAACTGAAAAAATTATAATAGAAGAGATCGAAAAATACTTCCTGGAGAATGATATCCCAGAACTGTCAAAAGCAACTCTATGGCAGGCACACAAATCCCTCATCAGGGGTAAACTAATATCGATTGGGGCAGGAAAAAAGAAGGAAAGAGGAAAAAATATGATAAGAATCATAAAAGAAATCCATAATCTGGAACAAAGACATAAAAAGCAAGCTAAAAAAACCCTACCGCACCCTAATTCTAAAAAGAGACCAATTAAATGATCTGCTGGAACATGAAGAAAGAAAGGAGTTCAACAGGGTATTGCAAGAGAGATTTAAGAAGGGAAACAAACCAGGCATATTTCTTGCAAACATGTTAAGAAAAAAGAAGACCTTAAACTATATAGAGAAGATTAAGAATGATAAGGGAGAAATAAAAAATAAGACAACAGAAATTGCTCAAGCTTTTGTACAATACTATAATTCATTATATGCAATAAAAAAGTAGGAGTCACAACAAGAAGAAGAATTAAGAAGGAAGAAAACATGAATATACTTAAAAAAGGCTGAACTACCAAAAATCCAACCTGAACAATTGAGAGAGTTAGAAAGAAAGATAACGCAAGATGAAATCAGAATGGCCCTGAAAGACACCCCCTCAGGAAAAATCCCTGGGCCAGACGGGTTTATGATCAAATATTATAAAAAATTCCAAGAACAGTTGATCCCAAGGTTTTGTGAATATCTGAATAAGATAGGAGAGGATGAAGAATTAAGAAGAGAGTCACTTTTAGCATACATCACAATAATTCCTAAAGAGGGAAAAGACAAAACCAACTGCTCTATCTATAGGCCTATTGCCTTATTAAACATGGATACAAAAATCTACGCAAAAATTCTTCATCAGATTCTCCATCAGATTAAAAAAACTAATGTCACTCTGGATAAATCCGGATCAGACTGGATTTGTCCCTGGCAGAGAAGGAAGAGACAACAGTATAAAAACAATATTAATGTTGCGAAAGAAGAAAACCAGTGGATTCCCAGTACTGCTCTTGTCAATTGATGCAGAAAAAGCATGAAGTGGATCAAAAATCTATATAATGGGCCCACAGCAATGGTAAGGGTCAATGGGAGATTGTCATCAGTGTTCGAGGTGTTTAACAGAACTCGTCAAGGCTGCCTGCTCTCGCCACTCCTATATGTCCTGTCATTGGCACCTTTTCTGGTGACCCTGCAAAATAATCAGGGGATAAGGGGGTCGAGCGTGGTGGAAAAAGAATACAAAGTTGCGGCGTATGCCAATGACATCTTAATGTACGTGACTAACCCAAAGGTGACTTTGCCAAATATAATCAAAGAAGTAAAAGTTTATGGAGAACTCTCAAATTTTAAAATAAATCCTATAAAAACAGAAATACTAAATATTGGACTGGGGAAAAACAAAGTCCTTGCCCTTCAAAGAGAATTCCCATTCACGTGGGTAAAAGGACAATTATCATACTTGGGAATCAAATTGACATCAACGTTTGAGAAAATATATTCGGCAAATTATATCCCATTAATAAATGAGATCAAGGCAGAAATAAAGATGATGAGTATGCAATCAATAGCATGGATTGGAAGAATAAACACGTTTAAAATGGTGATATTACCAAAAATAATGTATAATTTCCAGATGTTACCAATTGGGATTCCTCAGAGCTTTTTCAAAATAATAAAAAAAAGCTGATAAAGTATATCTGGCAAAATAAAAAGCTGAGAATAAAATTTGCATTGATTACCAGGAAAAGAAAGCATGGTAGTTTGGCAACTCCGGACATAATAAGGTATTATAAAGCGGTAACAATAGCATGAATGGTAGAGTGGACAAAAGAAAATAGGGAAAAAAAGTGGGTTGAGATCAAAAACACTTTAAGTAGAACCACACTGCACAAAAATATTTAAGTTTAGAACACTGGATACTGAATCTCACGAATTGACTAAAAATGTATTTAAAGTATGGGATGCACTTCACCGAAAGGAAAACTGGGTACACAACTCACCTTTAATGTCTCTCACTGAAACAAATTTTTTCACACCCGGAAAAGAAATATTTTTTAGAGTTGGAATAAAGAATCCACAAATCAAAGATATCATCACAAAGGGGAAGATAAAATTCACACTAGAATTAGAGGTATCGAATGGATGGAAGTTGAGTGAATGGGAATTTTTTCCGTTAAATCACTTAGTAAATTCATTACCGCACCCAATTAGAAACCGAGGGGAACTAAACATGTTGAAAAAACTCTGTGCAACAAAAATGCCACTGAAAAACGGAATATCGAAAATTTACGGAATCTTGACAGATCTAGAAGGACCAGGAAGACCCTCCTACATAGAAAAGTGGGAAAAAGAACTGGATATAAAATTTGAAGAACAGCAAGTTGAGAGGATGATAGGAGCAGGATACAACCATGCTTGGGATATGCACACTATTGAGATGAACTATAAATTTTTGGCAAGGTGGTACCTGACCCCAGAGAGAACCCAGAAATATCAACTGGACGGATCATCATGATGCTGGGGAAATTGTAAACAAAAGGCTACGATGGCACATATATGGTGGGAATGTCCGAAAATAAAAGAATACCGGCAGGAAATAGTAGGCCGTATAAAGGAGATAACCGGGGAGAAGATAGATAACAACATGCAGACATGTTTATTCCACGATTCCAAAACTCCAAAGAAACAATATATGAAACAGTAATCCCAAAACTTTTGAATGCTGCAAAGGGATTCATCCCAAAAAAATGGTTAAACAGTGAAAAACCAGACATAAGAGATTGGTTTAAACAAATAGATTATTACAGCAAAATGGAATTCCTAAGCAGCAGGGATAAAGGTCAAATAGAAAAATATAATAGTATTTGGGGTGTGTGGGAAAAATATAAAACCTCAGACAAATATTGGCAGAAGATGTTGGAAGGCACAGGGCCCTGAGCTAGGAAGAGCGGGGAAAGAACGAAACAAACCAAATAGGGGAGTAGGAGGTGGGGTTAGAGGAGGGAGGGTGGGTAAAGCTTGGTATGGGAAAGGAGGGGAAATTGAAGTTTTGTATAAAGTAAATAAAATTTCCTAAATAATTCCTTTAAAATAATGGATAAATGCCACAATGATGTGAAAATGGGAAGGGGCAAAAATTGAACTGCAAAGTTGAAATAAGTCTCCCAAAAGAGTTCACTGAAGTCAAAAAAAAAAAAGAAAAAAAGAAACGGAACTGCTCGGTCTGGTAAAATTAGCGTTCGGAATGGATATAGCACTTTCGTCAGGCTGCAATGTTTTAAAATGTTTAATGCAGCGCACTCTCTTCTTCTTTATAATGCTAGAAGAATGAAGTTGTTTTGCTGCTCATGTTCACACAGAGTTCTCACAAACTTCTTTCTTTATTATTTATCGTGATTTCATCAATATAATATTTTTATTTGTCACATCTACCCAAAAAATATTATTTTTGTTTTTATATTAAATATTTTTTTTTTTTTTTTTAAAGCCTGATCTTGTGTTTTATTTTTAATTTTTTTTTTTAACTCCAGAATAGTTTGGGGTGTGTTTTGTGTGTCAAGTTACCACAACACCATTATTATCTTGTATTATTTAATCTCAAGGAGGTTGCTTGGTGTTGGTGTCTCTTGTTAATTTTACATTGTATTTGTGAAATGTACCTGCCTCCTCACAAACTGTCCTTTTTGAAGGAAAACACACATAGGCAAGTATAATAAATCAAACCAAAAATTTATTAAGGGGTCCTAACCAAAGAAAGAGGGAGGCAACGCTGGAGAAACTGCAGAAATCGGCGAAGCCTTTGGCCCCCAGGGCACACGTCAACTATTTTACTGCAAAATTGGTGGCCTGAGGAGTCCATATATTTAAGGGAGTACAATCTGGTCCAGAAGTCCAAGAGATCATGAACAGCAGCAGATGACATGTATGTCCCCAGGCTGTGGTCATACAAGAGCCTGCATCTTTTGTCAGACAAGACTGAACCCAGGCCATCACTTTCTTGTCTTCCTTCCACTTTTCCTTCCACGCTGTGTCTGTGGTGGTGGAGTTGTGGCAGGAGGAGGAGGAGGTTGGTACAACTCACACAGGTGGGTATTGGGTGTGATTTCGCCCCTCAACCCCTTAGTTAATGTTTTATAAATGATTTCCTCACACATGAGGCGTTGGCCCTCCTGCATGTCCTGCAGTTTTGTGGCAGCTATGGAGGCAAAGGCCTCTTCACGAGTGGGGGTGGTTCTGAGGGACGCAGAAGCCTCCTGAATCAGCCTGAGTGCTGAATCCTCCACGTTACTCCCCTCCCTGGGTCTTTTGTTTGGAAGGCGGAGGGGAGTGACCTGCGATTCTGTGAGGCTCTTACCGGGCCCAGCCACCTCCTGGCTGCCACTTACCCCGGCCACCTCCTGGCTGCCACTAACCCCCGCCTCCTCCTGTGTGTCACATTCCACAGCCTCCTCCTGTGTGCCACATTCCACAGCCTCCTCCTGTGTGGCACATTCCACAGCCTCCTTCTGGCTGAGGTCTTCCTGTGTATGAAAAAGGGACATAGTTTTAGTTTTTTCTTCATCAATCACACAGAATTTTCATCTCATGACTGTTGCAAATTGAATGTTAACAAATATAACAGACTATCATTCTGACCCCAGCATTTTTCATTCTTGTCCCAATTATTTTTGCCCACTACTGTCTATTGATATGTAAAACACTTTATTAAATCAGCAATTAGTGATCAATAATAACATCTAGTAAACATCATTTATTTATTGACCAGAAATCTGTAGAAGAATGCTATACCTGACTCAAGCTGGGCTCCTCCACTTCTTCCTGGCTGGAAGTCCCATGTTGGACATCGAAAGCCTCAGCTGGGGTGGAAGATAGGGTGGAAGGAAAAGTGGAAGGAAGGGTTGAGAGGGATTCCCTGACTTCAGTCTGGTCTGACAGAAATCACAGTCTCTCATAGTACCAGAGCCTGGGGACATAAACGTCATCTGCTGCAGCTCCTGATCTCTGGGAATCCTGGACCTTCTTGTGCTCCCTAAGATAAGTGCTCCTCAGGCCACCAATTTTGGCTTTTAAATAGGGGATGGTTGCTGTGGGGACCACCGGCTTCACCAACTCCAGCAGTTTCTCCAGCACTGCCTGCCTCTTTTGTTTATGATTATATTGCGGGTGTTTGACCTGCCATAGACAGGGCAGCTCCCTGTACTTGTCTATGAACAGGGGGAGGAAGTTGTGGTCATTGAAGCCATCCATTTTATCTGCAATACACAAGACAAACCCTAATGTTAGGCTAAAGTCTCCTAATCTTGTCCCAATATAGGCCTCAATTTCTAAGCAGTATAGGCCCAAGTTTAAATGTTACCTTCATTATCACGATCGGCACTTCCGATACTCCTTCCTCCCCTCATAGATCGTACGTACTACGCACGGGTGTTACGCTTTATATACACTGTGCATGCGTGAAACTCTGCCCGCCCCTGACGTTCTTTCTAGTCTATTCCCTGCCCCTTCTCATTCGGCACAGTGGGGAAGAGCACATGGCGAAGATACAACAGGTGCGTGCTAATTACATCAATGCAGAGGAGGACGAGGAAAGCTCGGAGCCAGAAACGTCACGATCCCGGAGGAGAAGATTTAAGGCCTCAAATATGTCCTTTGTTGAGATGGTGGAGATGGTCGACATACTGAAGAGTGAAAAAAATACTCAAAAACACTGCGCTTACTCTATTGTAGCAGCTCACACACAAAATAAGGAAATTTGTAAACAGTATGGGTATATATAGTGTAGCGCTAGTTTTAGATCAAAAGAAATGTTCAAAATAACAAAAAACAAGTGTATCCAACCGTTTACTTGGACCACCATAGACTCAAAAAGTATCAAGAAGGATTTCAATAAATATCTGTTTGCATAAAAAATTTGAGGACCAATAAAGAGTCACAATCAGGTGGTGGTGTCCGTACACCACGTAAATGGATTGAGAGAGGCAATACACAATAAAGGGGTCAGGAAAAATGAATACATCCAACCATTTTGTTCATAACACCATATGTTCAGAGTGATACTGGAAAGGATTTCAATAGGTATCTGTTGCATAGAAATTGAAGACAAAATAGAAAGACATACTGAAGAGGGCCGACTATGACGGGAAGTACGGACCTTACCCCAACCCCAATGTCAGAAATGCCAAGATCATGGCGAAAGTTGTGAAGAGTCTGCACTGAAATTTTGGGGTACGACGATCCAAGGATCAACTCAGGAAGCGGTGGTCGGACCTCAAATTAAGGGAGCACGATCAGTATAGAAGGATCAGGAGAGTGCTTCAAAAAAGTAAGTAGTTGTCATGTGTTCCTATTCGTTATTTTTATAACATTCGTGCTGCTCCATGTGCTTTTCTTTACTGTTGTACAGTTTAAAATGGCAACTTTCATGTTCATGGACACATTATTCGTTCGTAGGAAACATTGTTCATTCGGCCAATAAAACACCATGTTTTGTCCAGATGCACTTCAATACATTTTTTCTGGCCTACTTCTCTTAAAATAATTTTGGTGTTTAGATTTAGTTTGTAACTAGAATGAAATGCAAACTAGATTCTGTGTAAGGAGAGGACACTCAGCAGGTGTTTACACATCTGGACACTGGAGCACTAGTGTGGGACACAAGAACACCCTTTTTATTAGGGGACCCCCCCTAATGTTGTGGATGAAGGTAATTTCACCAGTGAAAGTGCCCAGATCCTGATCTGGGAGATGATGGGATGTAATAGGGACTTGGAAAACATCAAACAAAAAAACATCAATGATGTTCAAAACAAAATGAAGATCATCATTGATGTTTTAGGGAGAGTTTAAAACCCCTCGAAATCCCATACTTCTTTCTGTTTTATTTTTCTGTGTGTCAACATGTGCTATCTGCCATCACGGGAGCTCAATGTACGTGTTTTGGGGGTGCAACTCCTTCCTCAATAATAAAGTAGCTGAGAGGAAGGGGTTGCACCCACAAAACACGTCAATTGATCCCCCATGATGACAGCTAGCACATGTTGACATTCGGCAATTTGTGTGCATCTTCAAAATTTGACTTTTTCAGGGGTGACTTCACCCTATCTGAACGCAATATCAAAACACAGTTTATAAATACTCATGTCTGATATTGCCTTCAATTTCTACAAAAGTTGAACTTTGTAAGTTCCAGATTTGTGTATTTCTTGTTGGTTTTAAACATGCCTGTTTTACCTTAAAAGGACATTTCTACTTTTAATGTCACCTAAAAAATTGTTATACAACAAACATGTTTGTTTGTTTTAAAAACCTTTTATAAATGCACATGTGATTGTGCTTTGATTAAAAAGATTGAGAATCAAAAATGTGTGGCTTCTTCTTTCAATGCTCAAAAGCATTTTTTGGTTGTAAAGTTAGTGTTTTCAGTGACAATGGGGGTTATTTACTAAAGGCAAATCCACTTTGCACTACAAGTGCAGTTTCTGTGCAGTCTCAAGTGCACTTCTAGTGCAAAGTGTCTTTGCCTTTAGTAAATAACACCCAACAGTGCTTTTTAATTTTACACAATCATGCCATTTTCAGGACTCCCCAAATTTCAGTCAGGGTCAGCTAAACGAAAGACAAGCAGTAAATCTAAGCAAATATTTTTAAAAAAAATGTCTCAGACATTGTCTGGCATATTGATGGTCCCCCTACCCACAAAGTATTCCATGTATCTTAGATGGACCCCGCGGACACTCTGGGGGGGCAAGCCAGGATGGCCAGCTTCAAGTGCCTTCAGGGTTGGTTCATTGAGATTAATTCCAGCATCAGGCCCAACTAAGCCTGCATAGTTCACAGAATTTCTCCTTAAAAAGTTATGGAGAACACAGCAAGCCAAGTTGATGTGATTGAGTTTATATTCCGCCATGTGTATCAGTGTAAGAAATAGGCGTAACAGGCTGGCCATTATTCCAAATGTGTTCTCCACCACTCTTCTGGCTCTGGCCAGCCGGTAATTAAAAACCCTCTGGTCGGGGGTTAGGGTCCTCATAGGGAATGGCCGCATAAGATGGTCCCCCCAGCGCAAACGCTTCAGCTGCAATGAAGATGAGTGGGAGTCCTTCTGCATTGTCTTCTGAAGGTGGCAAGTCCAAGCTGCCATTCTGGAGATGCCTGTAGAACTCCGTGTGGGCAATGACTCTACCATCTGACATCCATTCTTCCCCGCGTCCACATACAGGAACTCGTAAGTAGCAGACACCACCGCCAACATCACAATACTATTGAACTCCTTGTAGTTGTAATAGTATGACCCCGAGTTGGGTGGTGGGACAATGTGGATGTGTTTCCCATCAATTGCCCCTCCGCAGTTAGGAAAGTCCCACCGCTGGGCAAAGTGGGAGGCCACAGTCTGCCATTCCTGTGGGTTGGAAGGAAACTGTGGAGTCAAACAAGAAAAAAAAATAATCATTTTGCACATAAACATGGAAAGCAGATTAGACACAAACATTCTTGGCCAACATCAGTATAACATTTATTTTAGGGAGTATTTAAAGGCAAAGGTATAAGGTCCACCTATCAGATTACCCCCACCCACCCCCTCATGGGCCATTTTAGAAATTTTATGGGGGGTCGAGGTTTTGGACAGGTTACCCTCTCCACTTCATTGAGAGATGAATGCCTAAATAATGTGTATTACTTTGGCCAGCCCCTCCTTACTTACACTATTGACAGCCCACTGGACAGGTAAGAAGTGTCATAATACAAAGATATAAATACATACTGTACACATTTTAGCACATTTTTACATTCTGCTATTACCTATCAAGATAATAATAGGATACAAAAACTTTAAACAGTACCATTTGAAAGTATTCAGTCAGGCCCTTGCACTACATGCTTTGGGGAATTCATCCATAAATATGACCACAAAAGAGGTGGGTATAGTGTGTATGGTTTTGGCGAAGTCAGCAGATAGAGGATTGAGGATAGATAGAGGATTGGTATCAGCTGAGTTAGCAGTTGGGGGAGGGAGGGTTCCGAATGATTTTGGGACCCAAAAAAAAGCCTCTGGCACTCTGCCTGGATTTAAAGCACAAATCACAATTTTACACATTTTAGGGGGTGTTTAGGGTAAAGCACCACTACGGAGCTGACAAAATACATTGTTAAGTGACTACACAAGGTGAATATAGGCTCAGGAGAGCATGCTGGGGAGGTAAGTGAAGGCAAATATGTATGAAGGACAAAAAAAATAACATAAAAATCCAGCATGCATGTGGACAAAGGGGACATTCACAGCATATTACAATCATGGTAATTAGGGAATGAGGAAAGAAATACAATACATTAGCAAACATTCTATACAATAAAATGTGATGTTAAAGGATAAAAATCTTACCTAAATATAGTCCTTCTGCAGGACCTGGATGATGGCAGAACAGGTCTCTGGGATAATGATCCCCAGAGCCTGGGGGAGATGCCTGTCGAGAACTTAAGGTCCTGCAGGCTTCTCCCCGTCGCCAAGTTCCGCAGGGTGGCGACTAACCTCTGCTCCAGAGTGATGGCTTGCCTCATGCAGGTATCCTGCCTGCTGATATAAGGGGTCAGCAAAGCCAACAAACAGTGAAATACGGGGTCCGTCACCCGGAGAAAGTTCTTGAAATCGTCAGGATTATTCTTACAGCTCTCACAGAGAAAAGGCATGTGACAGAACTGGTCACGCTGGAGCAACCAATTCTTGGTCCATGAACTCCTCCTCGCCCTGTTCATGGACTGGGCTTGTGTCTAAGTAAGAACCCCAACACCAAGACCCCGCACAGCACGAACTCTACGATGAGTACGTACACGCAACATGGCTAGAAAACGGTTGGCTGGTCAGAACGAAGTAACAGAACGCACTGAAGAACAGGAAGGCCTGTGAACAGCGACCTGAAAATCAGTAACGAATGAACAAGAACACAATGACAAAGTCAATGGTAACTTGCTGCACGCACTGAAGAACAGATACAAACCCACAAGCACAAACTGAACACCAGAAAAACAAACTGAATACCACGAGTCTGAAAAAGCGCGAATCGTCTCTCACCAAACTTTTACTAACACAAGATTAGCAAAAGGAGCCAAAGGGTACCGCGCTTGGTACTGAACTGCCCTTTTATAGGATCAGAAGAACACCACCAATTTTCTTCAGGTAGCTGTAAATATTATAAAAACACCTGCCTGCCTGTCAGTAGGAAGAGAAAATAACAGGAACGGATCTAGCTAAACTGAATACAGTGTATATATATATATATATATATATATATATATATATATATATATACACACACACACAACACCTAGGATGCATATATATATATACAATACACTGTAATTGCAGCTAACTGACTCGCCTGCCTACGCTATCTAACTTAAATCAAATGACACTGTCTCTCTGTCTATCTCTCTGCCGCTGCAACACACTACACAAGGCCGCTACGCAGGCAGCCTTATATAGTATGGGGCGTGTACTAAACCCCCTGAGCCATAATTGGCCAAAGCCACCCTGGCTTTGGCCAATTAGGGCTCTCTGTACAGAAGGTGCTGTGATTGACCAAGCATGCGGGTCATACTGCATGCTTAGCCAATCATCAGCCAGCAATGCACTGCGATGCTGCAGTGAGTTATGGGCCGTGACGCGCCACTCAAATTTGGCGTGAACGGCCCACAACGTTCGCAATTCGATGAACGGTCGAACAGGCGGTGTTCGAGTCGAACATGGGTTTGACTCGAAGTCGAAGCTCATCCCTAGTCCCCACTGTTTAGCTTCCAACCAGCAGTCTGGCAATTTCAGATGTCTCTACAGAAGGTTATATAGGCCTCAAGCACCTGTGACCAATTAACACTCCCCTTAATTAGTAGGCTGAAGGAAGCAAAGAAAAAGCTGTTTAAAAAGTGACAGAAAAAAGGTGTTAAAAAGCTATAAGAAAGGCCCCAAAAAGAACCTAAAAATGCAACCCAGCAATCACCAGCAGTCAAAAAGCAAAACTTGTTCACACTCTCCACTCAAGGTCCCCACTGTTTAGCTTCCAACCAGCAGTCTGTTGAAGTTAATTGTTTAAGTTTGTTATAATCCACCTAGTGTTAATGAGGTGGAGACTCATCTCCTTGCAGAGCTAGAGAGGCCTGCAAGGGCTGGTACAGTGATAATAATGGGGGTTTTAACTACCCTGAAATTGACTGGAGTAATGGCACTGCTGGAACAGTAACAGGGTGAACATCTTTAAACCTATTACAAGACTATATTATGATTCCATTTATAGAGACCCCAACATGAAATGATACACTGCTGGACCTGTTAATCTCAAACACTGCTGAGCCTATTACTAATATTCATATAAAAGAATTTGATGTAAGCTGTAAACATCAAGCACAAGCTGGAAAGATAAAAACACAAAATATTAAGCGCGCAAATTTTCAAGGCTGCTCTCCAAAATTTAAATTGGGAGGGAATATTGTCATTGATGAACACAGAACAAAAATGGGAATGCTTCAAATTGACTGTATGTAAATACGCTGCAAAACATATTCCCATGGGCAATACAATTAAAGGCCCTAAAAATAAAACCTACAATATGTAGCTCACACCCAAAGTTAATAAAGCTATGAATAATAAGAAAAGAGCATTAAAAAATATATCAAGGCCACAAAAATTCAAACGAATGACAGGTTGAAAAAGAGAGTAGGATAAATCCCCATCATTTTTCAAATATATTAATTGTTAAAAGGTCAGGTCTGAGCATGTAGGACCTTTACAAGATAATTTAGAGCTGGTGGCTGGGGACAAAGAGAGGGCAAATGTATTAAATAACTTCTTTGGTGTATAGGAAAATAGGTCTCAAGGCCATAATGGGGATGGTATTGATATAACTCCAAATGAGCCACAATGGCTCAAAATTGATATGCTTCAGAAGCAGTCATGCACGCAGGACGTCTGAAAAAATGAGCTGCAAAGCTAGTTCTGATGCAGCGTTAAAAGCGTTTTGCATTGGCATCAATGCGCGTTTAGCCGTGTTAGCGCTTAGCAGTGTTTTAAAAAAACACATCCCTGTGTTTTTGATTATGGATCCTTCCATCCAGAAAATAGTTGTGAGTGCAATAGATGGACTTGCGGTCAACTACTCGGGTCATAACCATCCGGAATCAGTTTGTGGATTTTTTTCATCCCACTAGATAGAGAAGTGCCATGGCAAAATCAATACATGTGAAATTTTTTTGGATCTTTTTGTAATTAGCTCTGCTTTCTGTATTGTTAAAAAAAATCTTTTTTTCTTTAAATAAATAATTTCAAATTGATGTCTGTTCTTTTGATGTCTCCTGTTCCTCTATTGTTCTTGTGTCCTTTTCCTCTACGTGAGGCAATAGTATGCTGCCCCATTTTGGGCTGTGCATATGTTTACCCCACGCAGAGAAAAAATGTTTCACTAGTGCTGTAGTGCATCATACCAACATAAAAAATAAAAATAGAACACAACTAAATATTTTAATAATTTTATTTTGAAATGAAAAAAGCCAGAATGGGGAGAATTAAAGTTGGTGATAGGTCGTGTCATTGGATGACATGACTACACCCCCTTATGACCTCACAGTCCCAGCATGTCATGTCATAGGGGGGCGGGGTCACCGCCTATATAAGTCATAGCAGAGCGGACAGACAGCATTACAGCCGGAGAGAGCATCGTGTCAACATCTCTGGAAGAGAAGAGGGAAGAAGATCCAGACACTGGGAGAAGACGCCGGAGAGACCCCCGAAGTCGGAAGAAGACCCCTGGAGCTGCCTAATAAATTACTTTAAAAACCTGTGTACTGTGTTTTTTTCTTGACACTTTTTTCCCTAGGTGAATGGGTAGGGGTACGATGTACCCCATACCCATTCACATAGGGCGGGGGGCCGGGATCTGTGGGTCCCCTTATTAAAGAGGGCTCCCGGATTCCGATAAGCCCCTCGCCAGCAGACCCCCGACAACCAATGGCCAGGGTTGTCGGGAAGAGGCCCCTGTCCTCATCAACATGGGGACAAGGTGCTTAGGGGTGGGGGGCCGTAGGGCCCCCCTCCCCCAAAGCACACACCTCCCATATTGAGGGCATGCAGCCTGGTATGGCTCAGGAGGGGGGCGCTCACTCGTCCCCACCCCCACGCTGTTTTTTCGGTGTAGGGGGTTCCCCTTAAAATCCATACCAGATCTATGCCCCTGGAGGGGAACCCATGCCGGTTTTTTATTTAAAATTTGGCGTGGAGTTCCCTCTCAAGATTCATACCAAAAACATCCCTGCCATTGGTGGGGATCCAAGTCGGATCCCCGCACCAGTGGGAATCCGGCTCGCAAGGTGTCAATCTCGCCGATAAAAGTAGCGAGATTGACACAATATCAGACAACAATACAGAAGCTGACCAAACGGTGGTGGTAAAGAGCTGAAAAACCACGTGATTTGGTGAAAGTTGGCTGGAAAAGTCCTGTCGTTTGTATGCAAGACAAACTTCTGGCCAACACCCTTTGTACAAAAATCCAAGGGAAAGTTTGTACAAAGTCCTTTCGTGTGTATGGGGCTTTAGCCATCCCATTTCTAATTCTTATAAAATGGGCATTCACCCAGAATAAAATTTAGCATACTTTGATATCCACTCGTGGGAGTCAATCTGTGTTTCCAAGATCTCATGTGGGAATTACCCAGGTGTCCGGTACTGTCCCCTACAGGCTGGTGGCAGCGGTGGGATGCAAGATTATCTAAGGTGAGTGAATTGTATCTGATTTTTTGGCAAAAGAAAAAACGGAAGGGACTTTGGACTTTTTAGGCACAGTGACAATGAATAATAGCAAAAATAATTTATTGAAAAAACACATAAATAGAACAATCCAGAGTAGATACAGGTCCGAGAAAATGGCTGGGTAGTAAGTCAACAGAAGGTAAATTCATATCAAAGAGATGCTCAACATGTTGCGCATGTCTTCACGCTTCTTCAGGAGCAGAAAATGTGTTGTGGCTACCAAGGTAAATAAAGTATAATTAATATATAGTAATATAGCACAACAATAAACAAAAATACGCATAAAAAGACAAATAAAAAACAGTGCAAATGGTTTGAGAACCTGTGCTGGTCAGACCGCTGCGGGAAGGGCCAGGCCACCAAAGGGGGGCAAAGAAAAAGTCACCACGGGGGCGTGCAGAACATAGTACTGTACTGTATCTTGGAGGTAAGTAATAATAGAACATTTAGAGCCCATGTATTGGCCGAGTAAAAAACAGAAACAGGACAGAGGATAAGGAAGAAGGGGGGAGGAGGGGGCGGGAAAGAGGAACAGGGGGGAGGAAGTGGGGGAAGGAAGGAAAGGGGGGGAAGGGGGTGGCAAAAGGAAGAGAGGAAAACACGGGGGGGGGAACAGGGGGGAGAGGAGGGAAGGGCAAAATAGATACTTACTATGGTAAATATATATATGATCATATAGTGGGACACGCAGTTGTGGGAAAAAGGACGGTACAAATAAGCTGGACAAAAAGCACCACACGTGTGGTCCAATGAGAGTATGTAGCCTACAAAAGGATATATAAATATATTAAATTGAATTTAATATAGAGAGTATAGTAAAATAGTAAATGGCCTTAGTATAAGTGTAGCATACATGACTCACCAATAGCTGGTTTGCTCAGAGAACTATATATAATAGAAGCAGTTAAGCCTAGTAAGGCTAATGTTGGTAGGTATATATGCGTCAAAAACCCAGAGGTCCAAAGGTAGCTACGTAGGTGCAAAAGCCAAAATATAGAAGGAATAATGCTAGAGTAGAAGCTGTGTGCGCCTAAGATAAAACATAAAAAGGGGGCAATTAAAGAGACAATGTAAATAAGTGAAGTGGCCTCAATAGTGATGAGGCTAGTCCCTAAGAGTAGGTAGATAGTACCTGGGTAGCGTGGGAGTAAGGCAAGCAGCGTGTAGTGCCGTCCATCTGCTATGTCAGCTAGTGCACAATAACAGGACAATAACAGGTCCTATTTGAGTGCACGTCCCGCCCGTAGTCAGCGATTCGGCGTCGCCGACGTGATGTCATCCGGACCGGCCGAAAGCTTCCAATGCGCATGCGCAACGCTCGGCTAGGAGCGTCGTCAAAACACAGACGGCGCACCTGCTAAGAGGAGGGGCGCACGCAGCAAGGGATAACAATGGCCAGCTGGGGGAGAGCACCCACGCTGGCCAGTGTATGCGCCACAGCACCAGATGGAGAGGTGGTGTGACGCTGGGCGGCCGCGTGGTAACTAAGAACCCGCCACCAGATGGCGCCCGTCCAGGCCACAGCAGACAGACCAGCAGAGGAGAACAAACATTAAAGTAATCGGAATAAATTACAGTTAGCAGATTAATATGAACCAAATAGTCAAATAGACATCAACAATATCCATATCAGTATTGGTCAGTGCTTAAGGCTAAAAGCCAAGCTATGACAGGTAGATAAACCAGATATGATTATACAAATTCTGTATACATATAGGTGAACTTAAATGGCACAGTGGAACTAGAAGAAAAAGAAGACATAAAATATACATGTATAAATGAAAAAAGTACTGCAATATTTTATGAGGCAAAACGCCTGTACTGAACAGAGAGAGACTTTCAGAAGTTTCAGAAATGGATTGATTAGAGGAAAGGTTTGTAGGACTGAGCCTCGTTGATGCCAGGAGCACGGGTGGCATCCAGACATTCTATCCAAAGTGTCTCTTTTTTAAGTATTTGTTTATCCCAGTCGCCACATCGGGGGTTCTTGGGGATCACTGCAAGAACAATGAAAGAGACCACCGAGTTGTCGAATTTGTGGTAAAGGTCCAAATGCCTACTAACTGAAGTGACCATTTTGTCCCCTCCTGAATAATAGATGTGATCTTTGATACGGGAACGGAATTTCCTAATAGTTTTCCTGACATAAAAAGCTCTGCACTTGCAAATCATTAAATAAACTACACCCTGGGTTTCGCAGTCAGCATGGAAAGTAGGGGTAAAAACTTCCCCATTGGGTAGTGTAAAGCAAGTGCCTGTGCGAATCCAGGGGCAAAACGTGCATCTCCCACATCTGGTAATACCGTTGGGGTGGTGTTGAACTAGCGAGTTGTTAAGATAATGACTCAACGTGAGTTTGTCCCATGGGGTTCTAGACCTACGGAAAGTAATAGCCGGAGTAGGGGTAACATATTTGGCCAAAATGGGATCGTCCCGCAGCAAAGACCAGTGTGCTGTTAGGACGTCACGTAGTTTGGCGTGATGTTGGGAGAATCTGGTGATATATCTAACAGTTTGATTAGATTTGGGGGTCTTGGTCTGGTATAGCAGAGATTTGTGCGAATGGCGCAAAGCTTTGTTGTATGCGTGGCGAAGGAGGGATTTACTATAACCTCTCGCCCTTAGCCGGTCACGGAGTGAGTTAGCCTGTTTAAATTCCTCAGTAAAAGTGCAGTTTCTACGAAGTCTTAAATATTGTGCATATGGTATGCTGCGAACAAGAGTATATGGATGAGCACTCTCAGCATGTAAAAGAGTGTTGCCTGCCGTCTCTTTTCGGAAGAGTGTAGAGGCCAGGCAACCATTACTGTCTTTACAGATAGTAAGATCAAGAAAGGTGATTCTAGATCTATCACTAGAGAATGTGAATTTAAAGTTGAAAGAATTGCGATTCAGGATCTCAATAAAAGTGTTCAAGCTTTCCGCGGTGCCAGACCAAATGATAAATATATCATCAATATAACGTAGCCAGCATAACGCCTGGCTCGTATATTGCAGCAAATTATCATCCGAGAAAATGGTACGTTCCCACCCCCCCAGGTACAGGTTGGTGTAGGTAGGCGCACAACATGTGCCCATGGCCACGCCCTGTACCGGGAGGAAGTGGGACTCTTTAAAAGTAAAACAATTGTGTGTAAGTATGAACTGTAAAAGATCCAGAATAAATTTGCAATATTCCCACCGGTGATGGGTTTGTTCACGAAGGAAGGTACGTGCTGTCCTGATGCCCTGATATCTGGTTTATCTACCTGTCATAGCTTTACTTTTAGCCTTAAGCACTGACCAATACTGATATGGATATTGTTGATGTCTATTTGGTTCATATATATCTGCTAACTGTAATTTATTCTGATTACTTTAATGTTTGTTCTTCTTTGCTGGTCTGTCTGCTGTGGCCTGGATGGGCGCCATCTGGTGGCGGGTTCTTAGTTACCACGCGGCCGCCCAGCGTCACACCACCTCTCCATCTGGTGCTATGGCACATACACTGGCCAGCGTGGGTGCTCTCCCCCTGCTGGCCATTGTTATTCCTTGCTGCGTGCACCCCTCCTCTTAGCAGGTGCACCATCTCTGTTTTGACGACGCTCCTAGCCGAGCGGCGCGCATGCGCTTTGGAAGCTTTCGGCCGGTCCAGATGACGTCACGTCGGCCGATTCGCTGACTACGGATGGGACGTGCACTCAAATAGGACCTTGCCCTGTTATTGTGCACTAGCTGACATAGCAGATGGACGGCACTACACGCTGCTTGCCTTAGTCCCACGCTACCCAGGTACTATCTACCTACTCTTAGGAACTAGCCTCATCACTATTGAGGTCACTTCACTTATTTACATTGTCTCTTTAATTGCCCCCTTTTTATGTTTTATTTTAGGCGCACACAGCTTCTACTCTAGCATTATTATTTCTATATTTTGGCTTTTGCACCTACGTAGCTACCTTTGGACCTCTGGGTTTTTGACGCATATTACCTACCAACATTAGCCTTACTAGGCTTAACTGCTTCTATTATATATAGTTCTCTGAGCAACCCAGCTATTGGTGAGTCATGTATGCTACACTTGAGATACTAAGGCCATTTACTATTTTACTGTTCTCTCTATATTAAATTCAATTTAATATATTTATATATCCTTTTGTAGGCTACATACCCTCATTGGACCACACGTGTGGTGCTTTTTGCCCAGCTTATTTGTACCGTCCTTTTTCCCACAACTGCGTGTCCCACTATATGATCATATATATATTTACCATAGTAAGTATTTATTTTGCCCTTCCCTTTCCCCCCCTGTTTTTCCCCCCTCCCCCCATGTTTCCCTCTCTTCCTTTTGCCACCCCCTTTCCCCCCCTTTCCCCCCCTCCCTTTCCTCCCCCCCTGTTCCTCTTTCCCGCCCCCTCCTCCCCCTCCCCCCCCTTCTTCCTTATCCTCTGTCCTGTTTCTGTTTTTTACTCGGCCAATACATAGGGCTCTAAATGTTCTATTATTACTTACCTCCAAGATACAGTACAGTACTATGTTCTGCACGCCCCTGTGGTGACTTTTCTTTGCCCCCCTTTGGTGGCCTGGCCCTTCCCGCAGCGGTCTGACCAGCACAGGTTCTCAAACCATTTGCACTGTTTTTTATGTGTTTTTGATGTGTCTTTTTATGCGTATTTTTGTTTATTGTTGTGCTATATTACCATATATTAATTATACTTTATTTACCTTGGTAGCCACAACACATTTTCTGCTCCTGAAGAAGCGTGAAGACACACGCAACATATTGAGCATCTCTTTGATATGAATTTACCTTCTGTTGACTTACTACCCAGCCATTTTCTCTGACCTGTATCTACTCTGGATTATCCACATATCCGAGTTATCATGTATCTAGATGGTTTTGTATAGCAACAGCATTATTGAATACCTTCTTGGATTCATATGATTTGTGGTTTTTAACTGGTGTTATATTTATGTGTTTTTTCAATAAATTATTTTTGCTATATATTCGGTGTCACTGTGCCTTAAAAGTCCAAAGTCCCTTCCGTTTTTTTCTTTTGCCATTCTAGTTATAGGACGCGGCACTTTTATATTGATCATGTATCCACAGTACCACTCTGTGTTATGATACATTTCCATCTTGTTATCTGTATCTGATTTTTTTGCGCATTCTATCACCTTAGCTCTGGTCAGTTTGCAATAAAAGGGAATAAGTAGGTTGGCTAAAAGAGGGCCAGAATTTGTTTGGCACGGATCAGAGATCTATTATTAGCACAGATCAGATATTTGCTAAGACTTGTTAATGGGTCAAGTCGCTGACCTGCTAACGGGTCAGGTCAGTTAAACAAATTTGATTGCACACTGCATCAAGACTTGCTAATGTGTCAAGTTAGGCTGACCATTGCAGGAGGTTGCACCAGGAGCCGCATTTGGCTGATGTCTAGAATTTTTCCCACTGTAACTGTACATATTTACCACACATATATATAAATATATCTGAAATTACTTCCAACACACCAAAAAAGTGAAAAAGATATATAAATAAAAAAAGTCCATAAAATACAAAAAATGGATTGACTTCAAAACCCCACCATAAATCCATGCACCTCCACAACATAAAGTGCGTGCTTACCGGAAGGCAATCTGTTATAAGCCTGCGGCTAATACCCAGCCAGGGCCTTTATCCAGGGAGTATATACCACCAACTCAGAGATACTTAATTGAGGGGGTGGATTAATACAGCAAAACGACCAGGGAACTCAATCACTCAGTGGCCAGGGTTGAAGACCAGGTATTACACAGAATAGAAAGGAGCTCACCATAGTGTATCATACAGAAAATGTATTAAGTCTTAAAAGTTGCACTTACAAGAAGTAGAATTTAAAATGTCAAGGTTTTTAAAAGCCTGCCGGCTTGCGAACACCTGTCCTCTCCGCTAAACAGCGCGAAGATGTCAGCACGCCACTCCTCCCAATGCATGTTTCGTCACACACTGATGTCATCCTGGGGCACGGGCGACGCATCACGCTATATAGTAAACAAGAAGAACCATGCCTCGGTTTGAGTCTCAAGCAGATGAACCAAACCTCCATATGGGAGACTAAAAATGTACAAATATAACTACTTCTAATGTTAAAAATTTATTTATCTCTCGCTCTCCACCCCTCTCTCTCTCCACCCCCGCTCCATCTCTTTCCACCCTTACTCGCTTTCCACCCTCTTTCTCTCGCTCTCCACCTCTCTCTCTCTCGCTCTCCACCCCCTCTCTCTCCTAGCCCCTCTCTCTCTCTCCCCTCCCCCTCTCTCCCCCTCCCCCTTTGAAATTCTCTCTTTCTCTCTCTCCACCCACCTCTCTCTCTCCTCCCCCTCTCACTCTCCTCCCCTCTCTCAAATTCAAATTCAAATAAGCTTTATTGGCAGCACCACATACATGTTAGCATTGCCAAAGCAGTTGAGTTTCTATAAGAAAAAGGAGGGGGGGGGGGGTAATGGGTAATATAGAGCGGAATGGGCATAAGTCTGTGTAAAGGATTTTTAAGTCCTCAGTCTTTCATGTCCCTCTCAGTCTGTGACACGCTGTCATATATTGGGCAGCAATTTTTACCATTGGCTCCTCTTCTCCCAGTTTCCTCTCTCTCTCCACCCAATCCTTTCCTCTCTCTCTTTCCCTCCTCTCTCTCTCTCTCCTCCCCCTCTCTCTCTCTCTCTACTCCCCTCTCTCTCTCTCTCTCTCTCTCTCCTCCCCCTTCTCTCCCTCTTTTTCAGACAAGTGGATTTGAGATTTTCAAAACCATGCCTTATTTTTGTATATTTTTATATATGTTTTTTAATGTGATGTATGTATTTTTATTTTTTTTTAATTTTCTCTCTCTCTCCACCCACCTCTCTCTCTCTCCCCTCCCCCCTCTCTCTCTCTCCCCTCCCCCCTCTCCCTCTCTCCTCCCCTCTCCCTCTCTCCTCCCCTCTCTCTCTCTCTCTCCTCCCCTCTCTCTCTCCCTCCTCCCCCCTCTCTCCCTCTTTTTTAGACAAGTGGATTTGAGATTTCCAAAACCATGCCTTATTTTTGTATATCTTATATATTTTTTTTAATGTGATGTATGTAATTTTATTTTTGAAATGTTCTCTCCCCACCCATCTCTCTCTCTCCCCCTCTCTCTCTCCTCCCCCTCTCTCTCTCCTCTCTATCCCCCTTTCTCTCTCTACCCTTCTCTCTCTCTTCCTCCCCCCTCTCTCCCTCTTTTTCAGACAAGTGGATTGAGATTTTCAAAACCATGCCTTATTTTTGTATATTTTATATATTTTTTATGTGATGTATTTAATTTTATTTATTTGACATTTTCTCTCTCTCTCTCTCCACCCACCTCTCTCTGTCTTCCCCTCTCTCTCCCCCCTCTCTCTCTCCACCTCTCTCTCTCTCTC